>NC_058520.1:32571620-32871620 GCF_904849725.1 Hordeum vulgare subsp. vulgare | reverse complement strand
TCACTCGTGGCCGGATCTGATCCTGCAGGTGGCCTTCCGTTTGCACAACTTCCAAATTGTTCTGGTGCCTCCCATGCGCGCGCGCATGGTCGATCGGCGACAAGGGGCGCTCACATCCCTCTTCTTGAGCGGCGGTTTGCCCCCAAGCCGCTGCCGCTGGAAAGCGAGTGTGGATCTCCAACTTGTCTTCTCAGGTATCTGCGGCAGCATCCGGGTTGGACCGTCGGACACGTACCTGCTCGATCAACATTCCTGGTGTTTGGTTTGCACGAAAGACGTCACGGACCATGATGTTCGGTTCGGGTCCGTTCGATCCCCCTCCTCCCTCGATTGGTGTGCCAAAGGGCCAGACGTCAGGGACCTGGCGCCTGGTCGCCAGGCCCAAACGCCGCTCGCTCTGGTGTCTGGCGCTGTTAAGTCAGTTAGCCTCTCGGGCCCGCCCCACCCGGTGCATCTTGTTCCTCTTCATCAGAAACGTATCTCGCTCTCGCCACCTCTTCGTCCTCACACCCCACCTCCCCTGATCTACTCCCTCCTTCATCAAAGTGTGTTGATCTAAGCCCCCAAGCATCCTTGAGGTAATCTCTCCTAATTCTTTTAATTTTATTTTTGTTTTAACATCTTATTTCCAGAGTATTTGTGAAGAACGGGTGATGCTAGATAAGTAGATTATTTCTTAGTTTTAGGGATTTCAGTGTAGTTGTTAGATCATGTAGGTTTGTTCAATATGTTGGTATATTTTTTTGACCTTTGGGGCATTTTGTTGAATATGTTAGTATATGATGTGTTGTAGATTTTGTTTAATAATTTAGTGTTGATATGATGTGGGCATAATGGATTGATTTTAGGCAACTAAAAATTGTCATTGATGTGCTTAATTCATTATTGTTGTGTTGAGATGGGGAGACTTGTTAATGTTCATTATACAGACAAGGAGGCATTTTTGCTAACAATGCCGATGGAGATGAGGAATTCATTGTTTTTTATACAAGCCCTAGATATGACGAACTTGTTGCAAAAGTGAGACATGTCTTAAAGTGGATGGACCTCAATGATGGTGTTAAGTTAATATGAAGGTATGATGTTGGAGTTGGAGTCAAATCTCGCTTGAAAAGTATGTATATCACCTCTGACTTGTATTGGGATGTGTACAAGGAAAAAGTTGACCAATCAGAAGACAAGTCTATTGAATTATTTGCCACCAAGGTTGAACCTCCTCGGGCTGAAATTGACTTGAACCCGCTTGTCTCTTCCCCAATGACAGAGAGAACACGTGTGCCTTTTTTGACAAGTGCGCCTTTTGTTGAGCAAAGGATTATGATTGATGCCTCCAATTCTTATAGCCAACCACCAACTAGCAAAGAAAGTGAGGTTGAACTGCATGACCCTAATGCTTGTAGCCCAACCAGCCAAGCAAATGAAGTTGATGTGATTGCTAGTGAGGAAGTAATTCAAAAGGATGGTGATGGTGATGTTGATGGTGATTTCGATGAGGTAGAGGAAGGGTTTCATGGTATATGTTGGTGACTTGGATGCGTACATAGCACAAAAGGAGATGTATCGTGAGTTACCTTTTAGGCGTCTATATGGGTATGCCTCAGATAACAAAGGTCCTCAAGAAGAATTAGACGAGGATGGATTCACGAAGGAGGAAAACCAAATTCACTTTGAGTTGACCGGCTTGGAAAAAAAGTACTCACTTGTTTCGAGATCTCAGCCTTGCCCGTAAAACCGTAGTTGATGGTGGCATGAGGAAGATGGTGATTGAGCCAACACCTTGCGCTGATCCAGGCGAACCAAGGGATGAGGAGGAGGACGAGAATGCTTATTTGAACAAAGGAGTGAAGTTCCCAGCTTTGATTGCCATGAAGGTTTGGTTGTCTGACTCTGCCGTTCGGAACTACAAGTCATTTTATGTTGAGCACTCCGACATAAATTTGCGGTTCACCGTGAAGTGTGAGAAAGGAGATGAAGGATGTCCATGGAAGGTTCGTGCAAGGAAGCTAGAAGGAACTGGAGAATGGGTGTTAAGAAGTTGTGTTCCCGCTCATTTTTGCAGACGACCAAAGAAACGTGATCGTAAGACACACCGTCAGCTCACGTCTGAGTACCTCGGATACAAATTTATGAGTGTTGGAAATATGCCCTAGAGGCAATAATAAAATGGTTATTATCATATTTCCTTGTTCATGATAATCGTCTATTGTTCATGCTATAATTGTATTAACAGGAACTAGTAATACATGTGTGAATAAATAGATCACAATGTGTCCCTAGCAAGCCTCTAGTTGGCTAGCTCGCTAATCAATAGATGATCATGGTTTCCTGATCATGGACATTAGATGTCATTGATAACGGGATCACATCATTGGGAGAATGATGTGATGGACAAGACCCAATCCTAAGCATAGCACTAGATCGTATTGTTCGTATGCTAAGGCTTTTCTAATGTAAAGTGTCTTTTCCTTCGACCGTGAGATTGTGCAAGTCCTGGATACCGTAGGAATGCTTTGGGTGTATCAAACGTCACAACATAACTGGGTGACTATAAAGGTGCACTACGGGTACCTCCGAAAGTGTCTGTTGGGTTGGTACGAATCGAGATCGGGATTTGTCACTCCGTGTGATGGAGAGGTATCTCTGGGCCCACTCGGTAGAACATCATCATGAGCTTAATGCGACTAAGGAGTTAGTCACAGGATGACGTGCTACAGAATGAGTAAAGTGACTTACCGGTAACGAGATTGAACAAGGCATAGGTATACCGATGATCGAATCTCGGGCAAGTTCTATACCGACAAACAAAGGGAATTGTATACGGGATTGATTGAATCCTTGACATCGTGGTTCTTCTGATGAGATCTTCGTGGAACATGTGGGAGCCACCATGGGTATCCAGATCCCACTGATGGTTATTGGCCGGAGAGTGTCTCGGTCATGTCTACATGCCTCCCGAACCCGTAGGGTCTACACACTTAAGGTTCGATGATGCTAGGGTTATAGGGAATTGTTATACGAGGTTACCGAAGGATGTTCGGAGTCCCGGATGAGATATCGGACATCACGAGGAGCTCCGGAATGGTCCGGAGGTAAAGATTGATATATAGGATGGATGGGTTTGGACGCCGGAAATGTTTCGGGCACCACCGGCAAAGTGCCGGGACCACCGGAAGGGTTCTGGAGGCCCACCGGGAGGGGCTACAAGCCTCGGAGGGCTACGTGGGCCAAGTGCGGGAGGGAACCAGCCCCTAGGTGGGCTGGTGTGCCCGCCCACACCCAGCCCATGCGCAACCAAGAGAGAGAGACGGCAAACCCTAGGCGCTGGTGGGCCTAAGGCCCACCTAGGGGTGCGCCACCCCCTCTCCCTGCCTTGGCCGCCGCACCTCCCATCTGGGGGGGCTGCCGCACCACCTAGGGTGGGAACCCTAGGGGTGGCACCCCCTCCCCTTCTCCTATATATAGAGAGGGTTTTGGGGCTGTTTTACACACAGTTATCCCTCTCCCTCGGCGCAGCCCTGCTCCCCTCCTTCCTCCTCTGCCTCGGTGCTTGGCGAAGCCCTGCCGGGAGACCTCGTCTCTCCATCACACCACGCCGTTGTGCTGCCAGATATCTTCCCAACCTCTCCCTCCTCCTTGCTAGATCAAGGTGCAGGAGACGTCACCGGGCTGCACGTGTGTTGAACGCGGAGGTGCCGTGGTTCGGCACTAGATCGGAATCACACCGCGATCTGAATCGCCGCGAGTACGACTCCATCAATCGTGTTCTAGTAACGCTTCCGCTTAGCGATCTTCAAAGGTATGAAGATGCACTCACCCCTCTCTTGTTGCTGGTATCTCCATAGGAAGATCTGAATATGGCGTAGGAAAATTTTGAATTTATGCTACGTTACCCTACAGTGGCATCCGAGCCAGGTTTTCTATGCGTAGATTCTACGCACGAGTAGAACACAAAAGGTTGTGGGCGATGATTTGTCAATTGCTTGCCGCTACTAGTCTTATTCTTTTCCGGCGGTATTGTGGGATGAAGCGGCCCGAACCGACATTACACGTACGCTTACGTGAGACTGGTTCCACCGACAGACATGCACATCGTGCATAAAGGTGGCTAGCGGGTGTCTGTCTCTCCCACTCTAGTCGGATTGGATTTGATGAAAAGGGTCCTTATGAAGGGTAAATAGCTTTGGCATATCATCATTGTGGCTGTCACGTAGGTAAGAAGGCGTTCTTGCTAGAAACCCAAATCAGCCACGTAAAACTTGCAACAACAATTAGAGGACGTCTAACTTGTTTTTGCAGGGTTTTACATGTGATGTGATATGGCCAAAGTTGTGATGTTGCATGTGTGATGTATGAGATGATCATGTTATTGTAATAGGATTCACGACTTGCATGTCGATGAGTATGACAACCGGCAGGAGCCATAGGAGTTGTCTTAATTTATTGTATGAGATGCAACGCCATGTGTTTACTACTTTTACTTCATTGCTAACGGTTAGCTATAGTAGTAGTGGTAGTAGTAGTTGGCATGACGACTTCACGGAGACACGATGATGGAGATCATGATGATGGAGATCATGGTGTCACGCCGGTGACAATGATGATCATGCGATGCCTGAAGATGGAGATCGAAAGAGCAAAGATGATAATGGCCATATCATGTCACTATATGATTGCATGTGATGTTTATCATGTTTTTCATCTTATTGCTTAGAACGATGGTAGCATAATAAGATGATCCCTCTTAAAAATTTCAAGAACGTATTCCCCTAAGTGTGCACCGTTGCGAAGGATCATTGTCTCGAAGCACCACGTGATGATCGGGTGTGATAGATTCTAACGTTCGCATACAACGGGTGTAAGCCAGATTCACACACGCGAAACACTTAGGTTGACTCGACGAGCTTAGCATGTACAGACATGACCTCGAATACAAGAGACCGAAAGGTCGAACATGAGTCGTATGGTTGAATACGATCAGCATGAAGTTGCTCACCATGATGACTAGTCCGTCTCACGTGATGATCGGACACGGGTTAGTCAACATGGATCATGTATCACTTAGATGACTAGAGGGATGTTGATTTAAGTGGGAATTCATACTTAATTTGATTAAATGAACTTAATTGTCATGAACTTAGTCTAAAAGTTGTCTTTATAAATATTGTAGATGGCCAACGTCAACCTCAATTTCAACGCATTCCTAGAGAAAAACAAGCTGAAAGATGATGGTAGCAACTATGCGGACTGGGTCCGCAACTTGAAGCTCATCCTTGAAGCAGCTAAAAAGGCTTATGTCCTTGATGCGCCACTAGGTGACCCTCCTGCTCCCGCAGCAGCCCAGGACATTCTAAATGTTTGGCAAACGCGGAGTGATGACTACTCTCTGGTTAGGTGTGGCATGTTATACAGTTTGGAAACGGGGCTCCAAAGGCGTTTAGAGCAACACAGTGCATATGAGATGTTCCAAGAGCTGAAACTAGTTTTTCAAGCTCATGCCCGTGTCGAGAGATATGAAGTCTCCGACAAGTTCTTTAGCTGTAAGATGGAGGACAACAGTTCTGTCAGTGAGCACATACTCAAAATGTCTGGGTTACACGGTCGTCTGACTTCACTTGGAGTCGAACTTCCGGATGATGCTATAATTGACAGAATCCTCCAGTCTCTCCCACCAAGCTACAAAGGTTTTGTGCTGAACTACAACATGCAAGGGATGGAAAAGACCATTCCCGAGTTGTACTCGATGCTCAAGTCTGTAGAAGTAGAAATCAAGAAAGAGCATCAAGTGTTGATGGTCAACAAGACCACCAGTTTGAAGAAGGACAAGGGTAAGAAGAACTTCAAGAAAGACGACAAAGCCGTTGCCGCTTCCGGTAAGCCAGATACCGGGAAGAAGAAAAAGAATGGACCCAAGCCTGAGACTTAGTGCTTCTATTGCAAGGGAAAAGGTCACTGGAAGCGGAACTGCCCCAAGTACTTAGCGGACAAGAAGGCCGGCAACGTTAAAGGTATATATGATATACATGTTATTGATGCGTACCTTACCAACGCTCGTAGTAGCTCCTGGGTATTTGATACCGGTGCTGTTGCTCACATTTGCAACTCAAAGCAGGAACTGCGAAATAAGCAGAGACTGGCCAAGGACGAGGTGACGATGCGCGTCGGGAATGGCTCCAAGGTCGATGTGATCGCCGTCGGCACGCTAACTCTACATCTAGCGTCGGGATTAGTTTTGAACCTTAATAATTGTTATTTAGTACCAGCTTTGAGCATGAATATTGTATCAGGGTCTTGCTTAATGCGAGACGGCTTCTCATTTAAGTCAGAGAATAATGGTTGTTCTATTTATATGAGTGATATGTTTTATGGTCATGCTCCGTTGGTGAATGGTTTATTCTTGATGAATCTCGATCGTGATGTTACACATATTCATTGTTTGAGTACCAAAAGATGTAAGGTTGATAATGATAGTCCCACATACTTGTGGCACTGCCGCCTTGGTCATATCGGTGTTAAGCGCATGAAAAAAGCTCCATACTGATGGACTATTAGAGTCTCTTGACTTTGAATCATTTGACACATGCGAATCGTGCCTCATGGGAAAGATGACAAAGACTTCGTTCTCAGGAATAATGGAGAGAGCAACCAACTTATTGGAAATAATGCATACTGATGTGTGTGGTCCAATAAACGTTGAAGCTCGCGGTGGCAACCGTTATATTCTCACTCTCATCGATGATTTGAGTAGGTATGGGTATATCTACTATATGAAGCACAAATCTGAGACGTTTGAAAAGTTCAAGGAATTTTAGAGTGAGGTTGAGAATCAACGTGACAGAAAAATTAAGTGTCTACGATCTGATCGTGGAGGAGAATATTTGAGTCACGAGTTTGGCACACACCTAAGGAATGTGGAATCGTTTCACAATTGACGCCGCCTGGCACACCGCAACGCAACGGAGTGTCTGAACGTCGTAATCGCACTTTATTAGATATGGTACGATCTATGATGTCTCTTACCAACTTACCGCTATCATTTTGGGGATACGCATTGGAAACTGCAGCATTCACTTTAAATAGGGCACCGTCTAAATCCGTTGAGACGACACCGTATGAACTATGGTTTGGCAAGAAACCTAAGGTGTCATTTCTTAAAGTTTGGGGCTGCGATACTTATGTGAAGAAACTTCAACCGGAGAAGCTCGAACACAAAGCGGAGAAATGCGTATTCATAGGATACCCTAAGGAAACTATTGGGTATACCTTCTATCTTAGATCCGAAAGTAAAACCTTTGTTGCCAAGAACGGATCCTTTCTAGAGAAAGAGTTTCTCTCGAAAGAAGTAAGTGGGAGGAAAGTAGAACTTGATGAGGTAATTACACCCCCTCTCGAACCGGAGAGTAGCGCAGCGCGGGAAATTGTTCCTATGGCGCTTACGCCAACTGAAGAGGAAGTTAATCATGATGATCATGAAGCTTTGGATCAAGTTGTTACTGAACCGCGAAGGTCCACAAGGGTACGCTCCGCACCAGATTGGTACGACAACGCTGTGATGAAATCATGTTGTTAGACAACGGTGAACCTTCGAACTATGAAGAAGCAATGGGAGGCCCGGATTCCAACAAATGGCTTGAGGCTATGAAATCCGAGATAAAATCCATGGATGAGAACAAAGTATGGACTTTGGTGGACTTGCTCGATGATCGGCGAGCCATAGAAAATAAATGGATCTTCAAGAAGAAGACTGATGCAAATGGTAATGTGACCGTTTATAAAGCTCGACTTGTCGCAAAGGGTTTTCGACAAATTCAAGGAGTTGACTACGAAGAGACTTTCTCTCCCGTAGCGAAGCTAAAGTCAGTCCGAATCATGTTAGCAATTGCCGCCTTTTATGATTATGAAATTTGGCAAATGGACATCAAAACAGCGTTCCTTAACGGGAATCTTAAGGAAGAGTTGTATATGATGCAACCAGAAGGTTTTGTCGACCCTAAGGGTGCTAACAAAGTGTGCAAGCTCCAGCGCTCCATCTATGGGCTGGTGCAAGCATCTCGGAGTTGGAACATTCGCTTTAATGAGGTGATTAAAGCGTTTGGGTTCATATAGGTTTATGGAGAAGCTTGTTTGTACAAGAAAGTGAGTGGGAGCTCTGTAGCTTTCCTCATACTGTATGTGGATGACATATTATTGATGGGGAATAATATATAGATGTTGGAGAGCATAAAGGCCTATTTGAACAAGAGTTTTTCAATGAAGGACCTTGGAGAAGCTGCATACATATTAGGCATCAAGATCTATAGAGATAGATCGAGACGCCTCATAGGTCTTTCACAAAGTACATACCTTGACAAGATATTGAAGAAGTTCAATATGGAAAACTCAAAGAAGGGGTTCTTGCCAGTTTTGCAAGGTATGAGATTGAGTAAGACTCAGTCACCAACCACGACAGCAGATAGAGAGAAGATGAGTATTGTCCCCTACGCTTCAGCCGTAGGCTCTCTAATGTATGCCATGCTGTGTACCAGACCTGATATAAACCTTGCCATAAGTTTGGTAGGGAGGTACTGAAGTGATCCCGGTATGGAACACTGGACAACGGTTAAGAATATCTTTAAGTACCTGAAGAGGACTAAGGAGATGTTTCTCATTTATGGAGGTGACGAAGAGCTCATCGTAAAGGGTTACGTTGATGCTAGCTTCGACACGGATCCGGATGACTCTAAGTCACAGACCGGATACGTGTATGTTTTGAATGGTGGGGCAATGAGCTGGTGCAGCAGCAAGCAATAAGTCGTGGCAGCATCTACATGTGAAGCGGAGTAAATAGCTGCTTCAGAAGCGGCTCATGAAGGAATTTGGATGAAGGAGCTCATCACCGACCTTGGAGTGGTACCAAGCGCGTCGGGTCCGATGACACTCTTCTGTGATAACACTGGGGCCGTTGCCATAGCCAAGAAGCCCAGGTTTCACCAGAAGACCAAGCACATCAAACTCCGCTACAACTCCATCCAGGACCATGTCCAGAGTGGAGTAATAGATATTCGTAAAGTGCACACGGATCTGAATATTGCAGACCCGTTGACTAAACCTCTTCCTCGAGCAAAACATGATCAACACCATAATGCTATGGGTGTTCGATACATCACAATGTAACTAGATTATTGACTCTAGTGCAAGTGGGAGACTGTTGGAAATATGCCCTAGATGCAATAATAAAATGGTTATTATCATATTTCCTTGTTCATGATAATCGTCTATTGTTCATGCTATAATTGTATTAACAGGAAGCAGTAATACATGTGTGAATAAATAGATCACAATGTGTCCCTAGCAAGCCTCTAGTTGGCTAGCTCGCTAATCAATAGATGATCATGGTTTCCTGATCATGGACATTAGATGTCATTGATAACGGGATCACATCATTGGGAGAATGATGTGATGGACAAGACCCAATCCTAAGCATATCACTAGATCGTATTGTTTGTATGCTAAAGCTTTTCCAATGTCAAGTGTCTTTTCCTTCGACCGTGAGATTGTGCAACTCCCGGATACCGTAGGAGTGCTTTGGGTGTATCAAACGTCACAACGTAACTAGGTGACTATAAAGGTGCACTACGGGTACCTCCGAAAGTGTCTGCTGGGTTGGTACGAATCGAGATCGGGATTTGTCACTCCATGTGACGGAGAGGTATCTTTGGGCCCACTCGGTAGAAGATCATCATGAGCTCAATGTGACTAAGGAGTTAGTCACATGATGACGTGTCTACAGAACGAGTAAAGAGACTTACCGGTAACGAGATTGAACAAGGTATAGGTATACCGACGATCGAATCTCGGGCAAGTTCTATACCGACAGACAAACGGAATTGTATACGGGATTGATTGAATCCTTGACATCGTGGTTCATCCGATGGGATCTTCGTGGAACATATGGGAGCCACCATGGGTATCCAGATCCCGCTGATGGTTATTGGCCGGAGAGTGTCTCGGTCATGTCTACATGCCTCCCGAACCCGTAGGGTCTACACACTTAAGGTTTGATGACGCTAGGGTTATAGGGAATTGTTAGACGAGGCTATCGAAGGATGTTCTGAGTCTCGGATGAGATCCTGGATGTCACGAGGAGCTCCGGAATGGTCCGGATACTACTGGAATCGGAGAATTTGCCATCTGCCGGCTCTTTGCCGTCTGCTGGCTAATGGCAATGAAGCTCTTTGTCGTCAGCTACCAAAAACTAGATGGCAAAGAGCTGACAGATGGCAAAGAAGTGCTTTGCCATTAGTCGCTTCTTGCCGTCAGCTGGCGGACGACAAAGATGGACCAAGCTGATGGCAAAGACATGGCTGATAGCAAAGATGACCCATGCACACGTCAAAGAAAAATCGCAGTTGTAGCCATTACGTTTGCCATCTTCCGGAGCTTTGCCGTTTGCCAAAAACTCCTTTGCCGTCTGCCTGGGAGCACTGCGGACGGCAAAGGGGACGGCGGCCCACCAACCCCACTAACGACTGCCCCCACCCGATGCCTCCCCACCCGGCTCTGCTCCCACCTCGTCGCTCTCCTCCCGCACGCCCGCCCCTCCCCTGACGCCTCCCCCTCTCGGCGCCGCCACCACCCTCCACCGCCACTCCCTGCACCGCCCCTCCCTGCTCCGCCCCTCCTCCCTGCGCCGCCACCACCCTGTATCGCCCCTTCCTGCTCCGCCCCTCCTCCCTGCACGCCCCCCTCCCTGCACCGCCCCTCCCTGCTCTGCCCCTCCTCCCTGCACGCCCCCCTCCCTGCACCGCCCCTCCCTGCTCTGCAACGCCCCACCTCCCTACGTTGCCCCTCCCCTGCACCCTTCCCTCCCCCGTGGCCACCCCTCCCTGTGCCGCTCGGCGCCCCCTTCCCCAGGTCGGATCCACCCGGCCCCTCCCTGCACCGCTCCCCTCCGTCGTGGACTCCCTCCCCCACGACCGCTCCTGCCAGCGCTGCCCCTCCCCTAGGTAAATTTGTTTCTTCTTTTTTTTTGTTTTTTTCTCTTTTTTCATTTTTAGGTTCATGGTAATTAGCTTGTTAGGTTATATTGTATATGCCAATTGTTTTCTGTAACGTGTGCACATCGATTGTGTTCTAGCACTCATATAAATTTTGGATTCATAATTGCATTCTATCATTAAGTTGCCACAAAACTATAACCAATCTGAAAATCCTAATTTTAGTCAAGGAAATTAACTATTAAAAAAAACTGGCTGCATTCAGTTTTTGACAAGGTATTACCATCACTCAGTATTTGGAGTAGATATTATAGTTATAATGAAACAACATGATTCTTGTGCTTGTGTCCTATATACACCAACTATTTTAGATACATGATACTGCATCTACAGTATGAAGTCACAAAAGAAAAAGAAACATAACACTAAGTTGTTCACCAGCAATGCACAAGGAAACTGGAAAGCACATAGATGTAGCCGGTAGTAACTCAAAACTGTAGATGATCGCACCGGTAGAAAGGCCTTGAGATATCTTTTGCCCGGTGCAACCCCCTAACGACCGTTTCCCCACCCCACGTCCCCCTATCTCTGACAGTTCCTCGCCCATCTCCCTATCTCTCTCACCCGCTCTCTCTGCTCATCCCCCGCCCGCCGGCCGCCTCCCCTCCGCTCGTCCGAGCGCCGCGGCACCCCGATTCCAGACGCCACTGTCCCTCGACCCCCGACCCCAACGCCCGAGGCCACTGACCCTCGACCCCCGACCCCCACCCCCGACGCCACTCACCCTCGACCCCCGACCCCTACCCCGACCCCCGACGCCACTAACCCCCAACTCCCGAGCCATGACACCTCTTCGACCTCTTGTTGACCGAAAAGACCCCAACCCCCGACGCCAGTGACCCTCGACCCCCGACGACGCTGACCCACATAGTTATGAGTTAGGTCACTTAGTTATGTTAATTATAAAAACATCATATTTGTGTTGATCGTGTGAATTTCAATGTGCAGTTGTTCGACGACCTCCACGTGCGTTGGACGAGCTCCGCCCTTGCGTTTGTTGGTGAGCACAAATGACTTCTCCTCCTACCACCTTAATTTGCTCTGTCCCGGTCTTTGTGCCGATGAAACTTGCTAGCTATAGGTTTCTTCAATCATGAGTATGCGTGACCAGTATGCGTCTCCCGTTCGAAAGGGCGACATCTATAAATATGCATTTCTTTGCATATTTATAACCGCCATCCTTTCGAATTGTCCAACATTATCCATGGAGAACCCCGAGTATGTGTAGATTGGGTTCGTTTTGCCGTATGATGTGCTCTGGATCCGATGCAGAATTTCGTCAGTGCCTCCCTGTTGTTCTCCGGGTACACATCCTCTCTGCTTATTGCCGAGACGTGTATCAGGAGAACAGGGGGGAGGTACTGCCGAAATTCTGCGTCGCATCTGGAGCAGAGCATGGGAAAACGAACCCAATCTACACATACTCGGGTGGGATTAGGACCTATCTTTACCTATTAGCGTGTAGGTTGCATGGACGTAATAAAACTAACAAACTTGATTAGCGTATGAATATAGATGATGAATTCTATATTTATTTCTTGTGCGCCCATAGGTAGCTAGGCAACATGAGTAATCGTGCTTGGATGTACACCGGTCACCCTAGTCAGAAAGACATGGCCCATGAATGCTTAACAAAAACCAGGGGGTTTGTGAGAGCCGCATTTGCAAATGGCCAGCAAAAAACATGGTGCCCCTGTCTCAACTGCGACAACTGGAAAAAGCAGACACAGTTTGAAATGGGTAAACACCTGCAAAAGTGGGGTTTTATGCCAAATTATACGGTGTGGACTTTTCATGGTGAGTTTGACCAATGTGCCAGAGCTGAGGTGATTCGTCCTCGCACTGACGAGCATGGTATCGGGATTGAAGACATGGTGCAAGACTTTGATGATTCTCGGGATTCGGACGATGAGATGGAGGAATCTGCAAAGGCCTTCTATGAAATGTTGGAGTCTTCAAAACGTCCTGTCCACGAGCAGACTGAGCTTTGTCAGCTGGATGCCATCGCGCAAGTAATGGCTCTGAAGGCTCAATTCAACCTAGGCAGAGAATGCTACGACGCGATGATGACGATATTTGGACGCTTTCTACCCAAAGGCCATGTACTTCTTGCAAACCTGTACCAGTCAGAGAAAATCCTCCGTGTACTTAAGATGCCCTATGAGAAGATACATGCCTGTGAGAATGGATGTGCCTTATTTAGGCTTGAGTATGCGGCCTTGAACTATTGCCCCATTTGCAATTCTTCCAGGTATATTGTGGTAGAAAACAGTATGGGTGATAAGAATCAGACCAAAATCCCCATTAGTGTTCTTCGGTATCTGCCAATCGTACCAAGACTTCAACGTCTTTTCATGGTCGAAGAGACGGCCAGACAGATGGCATGGCACAAATTGGGCAAAACAACCGAACTAGATGCGGATGGGAACAAGATGCTGGTACACACTTCAGATGGTTTTCCGTGGAGGCATTTCGATGCATTACATAAGGATAAATCGGAAGATCCAAGGCAACCTAGAGTTTCCATCAACACGGATGGGTTCAATGTGTATGGTATGACGGCAGCACAATACAATTGTTGGCCTGTATTTGTCATTCCACTCAATTTGCCACCCGGAGAGATTATGAAAAGAAAGTACATTTTCCTGACGTTGATAATTCCAGGGCCCAACTATCCGGGGAAGAATATGAATGTGTACATGCAGGCGCTTAAGGATGAGTTGCAAGAAGCCTGGGATAATGGGATCAAGACCTACGACGCGGCTACCAAAACAAATTTCAAAATGCATGTGTGGTACATGTACTCGACGCATGATTATCCGGCGTTTGTGCTATTCGTTGGCTGGTGTGTGCATGGAAGGTTCCCGTGCACCACATGCAAGGTAGCTCTTCAGTTCCGTTGGCTGCACGCTGGTCGCAAGTTTTCTTGCTTCGACATGCATAGACAATTCCTGGATCCTGACCATAAGTTCAGAAAAGACAAGAAGAATTTCATCAAAGGTAGAGTTTTCAAAAACACTACACCAGCTGTGTTGACAGGCCAACAGACCCTTGATCAGTTAAACGCTCTCGATCCCGATCCTTTGCGTCCATGATACTTCAAAGGGTATAATACGGAACACGCCTGGACTCACAAGTCATGCTTATGGGATCTGCCTTACTTCAAAGACCTCCTTTGCCCACACAACATCGACGTGATGCACACTGAAAAGAATATTGCGGAGGCCATTTTTGGTACATTGTTCGACATAGAGGGGAAGTCAAAAGATAATCCTAAGGCTAGAATCGACCTGGAGGCTCTATGTGATAGACCGTTGCAAAACTTGCGACAACGGAAAGGAAAGCAAAGCATAGCGAAGCCAAAGGCATGGTTCAATCTTGAAAGGCCAGCTATGAGGGAAATGCTACTGTGGGTGAAAATGCGGTTGATGTTCCCCGATGGGTATGCTGCGAATCTAAAGAGGAGAGCGAGTCTTGAGAAATTGAAAATATTTGGTCTCAAGAGTCATGATTGGCACATATGGATTGAGCGGGTAATGTCGGTGATGTTACGTGGCTTTATCCCTGAGGATGAATGGCTAGTACTAGCAGAGCTGATCTATTTCTTCCGTTCTCTTTGTACGAAAGAACTATCGCCTGGCGTGCCAGATGAAATGGAAGGGTTGGGGCGGAGTTGATCTACAAATTAGAAAAGATCTTTCCACCTGGCTTCTTTAATCCAATGCAACATTTGATTTTGCATCCCCCGACCGAGGCAAGAATGGGGGGCCTGTTCAAATTCGATGGTGCTACTCAACTGAGAGGATGCAGAAGACGCTTCGAGCTAAGTGTAAAAATAAACGTAGAATTGAAGCATCGATGGCCGAGGCATTCATTACTGAGGAGGCGGCAAACTTCATGACAACACACTACGAAGCCAAAATCATCATTTGCATAACCCGAAGCCTCGGTACAATGATGGCGATCCAAAAAAAGTTCGATCCAACCTCAGCCTATTCAAAGGTAAGCTCGCACCATCCGATGCTTCGAAAGGGAAATCGTTGGATGTTGAAGAATGGCGGACCATTTCATTGTATATCTTCACCAACCTAACAGAAGTGCGGCCGTACATCGAGTAAGTTCTCGGTAAATTATTGTTCCGCAACTTCTAATTGCTTTGAACTACTCTTATTCCCGGATATTTGATATAGTCGATACGTCGCCAAATTCTTGGATGGAGCGGTCATCGAAAAGGATTCCGTCGAAGAGTATGAGCTTCTCGTAAAGCATGGAGGCGACTATCCCGGTTTCATCTCTTGGTTCAAACAAAGGGTAATTAATTACCATTAAGGGCCCATTTGATTTCTTGGTCGAATTTGCGGCTAATGCATCCATTCTTTCGTATTAAACTTGTAGGCTAATGCAGAGTCTATGGACGCCGAGTTGAGACAAGTCGCTAATGGTTTTGACTATAAGGTCCGTTCATTTGACAAATACAACATCAACGGGTATCACTTTCGTACCTTTGGAAAAGATCTATCTATGCCCGACCTAAAGACTGCAAATTGTTCTGTCTCTGCTATCGGCGAAGGAGGCACCGAGTATTACGGAAGAGTTGAAGCAATTTATGAACTTCTATTCTATGGTGAAAACCCACCGACCGTCGTAGTCTTCAAATGTTATTGGTTTGAGCCGAGGGAGACTAGAAGGACTCATGAACATATAGGACTAGTCGAAATCAACCAAAACACCCACTTAGATGTTCCCAATGTCTATATTACGGCTCAACAGGCGACACAAGTTTTCTATCTACCGTGGGCCTGCCAAAATGATCCAAATCTCAAACGTTGGGATGTCGTTCATGAAGTGCCACCACATTTTAGACCACCTACCCTCAATGAAGAGGATTACGAACCTCACATTAACCAAGACACATATGAAGGAGAATTCTTCCAAGAAACACGTATGTCCAAGAAACGTTTCAAGAACCGCTCTACTTCACCCCAGAACATTGAAGTAGACAACGACAGTGAATCCGTCTTAACCCTTGAGCCCGAACAGGAAGAGCTGGAAGAAGAAGAGGTTACTGTTGCGGATGACCTGTCACTTCTTGACCAATTACATAATGGTGGCATTCCACATGTTCTTCCTGATAGTGATGATGATGATGCATTTATTGATGATAGTGATGATCATGATGCATTTATTGACCCCGAAGCATATATAGACGAGCATGATTGTTATTAGTTCATGTCAGGTATTCAACTATTATACTATATATAAATTTTGAGTTCATGTTAGGTATTCAATTTTTATTAGTCATGTTGGTATTTATGACGATGATACACTTAAATTATATACATTTTATTACTCATGTTGGTATTTATGTTCTACTAATTTCATTACTCTTTGTCATGACAGGTGTTGAAAGATGGTGGGAAAGGGTCGAAAGCACTCCGCGGCTCCTTCTTCGTCGGCGGGTGGTGGGATGGGTACTTCCATTCCTACCTCGCCTCTTCGGAGAGCGTTGTTCTCTACTCTGCAAGGAGCTCCCCCCGTGAGAGGAGGTCGACCCCTCGCGAAGCCGAGAGGTACTAAAGGTACACGTTGTATTCATGTTGGTATTTATGTTGTACTCATGTTGTATGCATATTGGTATTTATATACATTTTATTACTCATGTTGGTATTTATGTTGTACTAAAGGTACACGATGCCGCGGGAGAGGTAGGGCGGTGGCTGCCACGCCTTCTGAGGTGGAGGCTACACGGTCTCCGCCACCACCCCAAGCTGATTCATATGAGTACAGGACTTCTAGGGTGGATTTGTCAGAGGTGGAGGCTACACGGTCTCCGGTTCACGAGCCTCGGGTCGACGAGCCTCAGGTCGACGAGCCTTCGACCCACGAGACTCGTGTCCCAGAGGCTTCGTTCCAGGCGACTCCGGAGCAAAGCAGGGATGAGGGTACGTCCCCACAGACCCAGTGGGATACCTGGGCTGAGCCAAGTGGCCATGCTGGTAGCGACGAGGAGTTGGGTGAGGGGGCTACCGTCTACCAGCGTGGTAGTTCGGGGCTCCCGCTCGTGCCGGCGACCCCCGAGCAGAGGTGGTCTATTAGGCCAAATGGGGACAAGTAAGTTAATTTACTCTTATTTAACCTTTTTCCTTCACGTTTTCTCAAATATCTAATGTTTTGGCTTTAATTTGTCATACCGTAGGGGTTGGATTGTTGCCAAGGGTGTCCGCAAGCCCAACAACGTCCTTGGTGTGCTTTGCCGTAAAAACTTCCCAGGGTTTGTTACGTTGCCCGGTTGGGAGCGAGAGGTAGGAATGACCTGGGAGCACTACTTGGGTGCCCCGGCCCCGCCGGAGGTGGAGATCGACGGTGTTTTGTGCCAGACGAGGGCCGACATGGTGATCCGACAGTTCTGGGTAATTTCTCCTTCACACAATTAGAAATCAACCATAGCTAGTTATTGTACTAATCGGTATTGTCTCGTTTGCAGACCTACTATAGGTGTGAGGAGGGATAGGAGGAGGACACGACAAAGGTTATCGAAACCGAATGTCGCCACCTACTTCAAAACTTTCGGCACGAGGCTGTTGGAATTATGCCCTAGAGGCAATAATAAATATAGTTATTATTATAATTCCTGTATCAAGATAATCGTTTATTATCCATGCTATAATTGTATTGAATGAAGACTTATATACATGTGTGGATACATAGACAAAACACTGCCCCTAGAAAGCCTCTAGTTGGCTAGCCAGTTGATCAAAGATAGTCAGGGTCTTCTGATTATGAACAAGGTGTTGTTGCTTGATAACTGGATCATGTCATTAGGAGAATCACGTGATGGACTAGACCCAAACTAATAGACGTAGCATGTTGATCGTGTCATTTTTTTGCTACTGTTTTCTGCGTGTCAAGTATTTGTTCCTATAACCATGAGATCATATAACTCACTGACATCGGAGGAATGCTTTATGTGTATCAAACATCGCAACGTAACTGGGTGACTATAAAGATGCTCTACAGGTATCTCCGAAGGTGTTCGTCGAGTTAGTATGGATCGAGACTGGGATTTGTCACTCCGTGTGACGGAGAGGTATCTCGGGGCCCACTCGGTAATACAACATCACACACAAGCCTTGCAAGCAATGTGACTTAGTGTAAGTTGCGGGATCTTGTATTACGGAACGAGTAAAGAGATTTGCCGGTAAACGAGATTGAAATAGGTATACAGATACTAACGATCGAATCTCGGGCAAGTAACATACCGAAGGACAAAGGGAATGACATACGGGATTATATGAATCCTTGGCACTGAGGTTCAAACGATAAGATCTTCGTAGAATATGTGGGATCCAATATGGGCATCCAGGTCCCGCTATTGGATATTGACCGAGGAGTCACTCGGGTCATGTCTGCATAGTTCTCGAACCCGCAGGGTCTGCACACTTAAGGTTCGACGTTATTATTTGCGTATTTGAGTTATATGGTTGGTTACCGAATATTGTTCGGAGACCCGGATCAGATCACGGACGTCACGAGGGTTTCCGAAATGGTCCGGAAATGAAGATTGATATATTGGATGACCTCATATTACCGGAAGGTTTTCGGAGTTACCGGGAATGTACCGGGAATGACGAATGGGTTTCGGGTGTTCACCTGGGGGGGGGGGGGGAACCCACCCCGGGGAAGCCCATAGGCCTTGGGGGGGGGGGGGGGGGGCGCACCAGCCCTTAGTGGGCTGGTGGAACAGCCCAAGAAGGCCCTATGCGCCATAGGAAGAAAATCAAAGAGAAAAAAAGAGGAGGTGGAAAAAAGGGGAAGGACTCCACCTTCCAAACCTAGTTGGATTCTTTTTGGAAGGGGAGGACTCCCCCCCTTGGCTCGGCCGACCCCGCCCCCCTCTCCCACCTATATATACGGAGGTTTTAGGGCTGATTTGAGACAACTTTGCCACGGCAGCCCGACCACATATCTGCACGGTTTTACCTCTAGATCGCGTTTCTGCGGAGCTCGGGCGGAGCCCTGCTGAGATTAGATCACCACCAACCTCCGGAGCGTCGTCACGCTGCCGGAGAACTCATCTAGCTCTCCGTCTCTCTTGCTGGATCAAGAAGGCCGAGATCAACGTCGAGCTGTACGTGTGCTGAACGCGGAGGTGCCGTCCGTTCGGCACTAGATCGTGGGACGGATCGCGGGACGGTTCACGGGGCGGATCGAGGGACGTGAGGACGTTCCACTACATCAACCGCGTTTCTTAACGCTTCTGCTGTGCGATCTACAAGGGTACGTAGATCGAATATCCCCTCTCATAGATGGACATCACCATGATAGGTCTTCGTGCACGTAGGAAATTTTTTGTTTCCCATGCGACGTTCCCCAAGAGTGGCATCATGAGCTAGGTTCATGCGTAGATGTCTTCTCGAGTAGAACACAAAAGTTTTTGTGGGCGGTGATGTGCATTTTGCTGCCCTCCTTAGTCTTTTCTTGATTCCGCGGTATTGTTGGATTGAAGCGGCTTGGACCGACATTACTCGTACGCTTACGAGAGACTGGTTTCATCGCTACGAGTAACCCCGTTGCTTAAAGATGACTGGCAAGTGTCAGTTTCTCCAACTTTAGTTGAATCGGATTTGACCGAGGAGGTCCTTGTATAAGGTTAAATAGAAATTCATATATCTCCGTTGTGGTGTTTGCGTAAGTAAGATGCGATCCTACTAGATACCCATGGTCACCACGTAAAACATGCAACAACAAAATTAGAGGACGTCTAACTTGTTTTTGCAGGGTATGCTTGTGATGTGATATGGCCAACGATGTGATGTGATATATTGGATGTATGAGATGATCATGTTGTAATTGATAATATCGACTTGCACGTCGATGGTACGGCAACCGGCAGGAGCCATAGGGTTGTCTTTAAACTAACGTTTGTGCTTGCAGATGCGTTTACTATTTTTCTAGGATGTAGCTTTAGTAGTAATAGAATGAGTAGCACGACAACCCCGATGGTGACACGTTGATGGAGATCATAGTGTGGCGCCGGTGACAAGAAGATCTTGCCGGTGCTTTGGTGATGGAGATCAAGGAGCACGTAATGATGGCCATATCATGTCACTTATGAATTGCATGTGATGTTAATCCTTTTATGCACCTTATTTTTCTTAGAACGACGGTAGCATTATGAGGTGATCTCTCACTAAAATTTCAAGACGAAATTGTGTTCTCCCCGACTGTGCACCGTTGCTACAGTTCATCGTTTCGAGACACCACGTGATGATCGGGTGTGATAGACTCAACGTTCACATACAATGGGTGCAAAACAGTTGCACACGCGGAACACTCGGGTTAAGCTTGACGAGCCTAGCATGTGCAGACATGGCCTCGGAACACATGAGACCGAAAGGTTGATCATGAATCATATAGATGATGTGATTAGCATAGGGATGCTTACCACTGAAACTATACTCAACTCACGTGATGATCGGACTTGAGCTAGTGTAAGTGGGTCATGAACCACTCAAATGACTAGAGAGATGTACTTTTTGAGTGGGAGTTTAGCAAGTAATTTGATTAAGTTAAACTCTAATTATCTTGAACATAGTCTAAGTCCACTTTGAATATATTTGTGTTGTAGATCATGGCTCACGCGATAGTCACCCTGAATTTTAATACGTTCCTAGAGAAAGCTAAGTTGAAAGATGATGGAAGCAATTTTGTAGACTGGGCTCGTAATCTTAAGCTAATATTACAAGCTGGGAAGAAGGATTATGTCCTTAATCCTGCGCTAGGAGATGAACCACCCGCTACGGCTGACCAGGATGTTAAGAACGCTTGGTTAACACGTAAGGAGGACTACTCAGTAGTTCAATGTGCAGTCTTGTATGGCTTAGAACCGGGACTTCAACGTCGCTTTGAGCGTCATGGAGCATATGAGATGTCCCAGGAGTTGAAGTTCATTTTTCAGAAGAACGCCCGGATCGAGAGGTATGAGATCTCCGATAAATTCTATGCTTGCAAAATGGAGGAGAATTCGTCTGTCAGTGAACATGTGCTCAAAATGTCTGGGTACTCAAACCGTCTAGCTGAGATGCGGATTGAACTCCCGCAAGAGGCTATCACTGACAGAATCCTTCAATCACTGCCGGCAAGCTATAAGGGCTTTGTGTTGAACTACAACATGCAAGGGATGAACAAGTCACCCGGTGAGCTGTTTGCGATGCTGAAAGTCGCAGAGTCTGAACTCCGTAAAGAGCACCAAGTGTTGATGGTGAATAAGACCACTAGTTTCAAGAGAAACGGCAAAGGCAAGAAGGGTAATTCAAAGAAGAGCGGCAAGCCTGTTGCCAATCCGACGAAGAAACCCAAAGCTGGACCTAAGCCTGAAACAGAGTGCTACTATTGCAAGGGTATGGGTCACTAGAAGCGCAACTGCCCCAAGTATCTGGCTGATAAGAAGGCGGCCAAAGAAAAATCAGGTATATTTGATATACATGTTATTGATGTGTACTTTACCGGCTCTCGTAGTAGTGCCTGGGTATTCGATACCGGTTCTGTTGCTCATATTTGCAACTCGAAACAGGAACTGCGGAATAGACGAAGGCTGGCGAAAGATGAAGTGACGATGCGCATAGGAAATGGTTCCAAGGTTGATGCAATCGCCGTCGGCACAGTTTCACTTCACTTACCATCAGGATTAGTTATGAACTTGAATAATTGTTATTCCTGCGTTGAGCATGAACATTATATCTGGATCTTGTTTATTGCGAGACGGTTACTCTTTTAAGTCAGAGGATAATGGTTGTTCTATTTCTATGAGTAACATCTTTTATGGTCATGCACCCAATGTGAGAGGATTGTTCATATTGAATCTTGATAGTGATACACATATACATAACATTGAGACCAAAAGAGTTAGAGTTAACAATGATAGCGCCATATTTTTGTGGCACTGCCGCTTAGGTCATATTGGTGTAAAGCGCATGAAGAAACTCCATGCCGATGGACTTTTGGAGTCACTTGACTTTGATTCACTTGACACGTGCGAACCATGCCTCATGGGCAAGATGACTAAAACTCCGTTCTCCAGAACAATGGAGCGTGCTAGTGACTTGTTGGAAATCATACATACCGATGTGTGCGGTCCGATGAGCGTAGAGGCACGCGGCGGCTATCATTATTTTCTCACCTTCACTGACGATTTGAGTAGATATGGTTATGTCTACTTAATGAAGCACAAGTCTGAAACATTTGAAAAGTTCAAGCAATTTCAGAGTGAAGTTGAAAATCATCATAACAAGAAGATCAAGTTCCTACGGTCTGATCGTGGGGGTGAATATCTGAGTTTTGAGTTTGGTGCTCACTTAATACAATGTGGAATTGTTTCACAGTTGACACCGCCTGGAACACCACAGCGTAATGGTGTGTCCAAACGTCGTAATCATACTTTATTAGAGATGGTGCGATCTATGATGTCTCTTACCGATTTGCCGTTATCGTTTTGGGGTTATGCATTAGACACAGCTGCATTCACTTTAAATAGGGCACCATCAAAATCCGTTGAGACGACACCATACGAACTGTGGTATGGCAAAAGGCCAAGGTTGTCGTTTCTTAAAGTTTGGGGGATGCTGATGTCAAAAAGCTTCAGCCTGAAAAGCTGGAACCCAAAGCGGAAAAGTGCATCTTCATAGGTTACCCAAAAGAGACAGTTGGGTACACCTTCTATCTCAAATCCGAGGGCAAAGTGTTTGTTGCTAAAAACGGAGCTTTTCTCGAGAAGGAGTTTCTCTCGAGAGAATTGAGTGGGAGGAAGATAGAACTTGATGAGGTTGTCGAACCTCTCATCCCTCTAGATGGTGGCGTAGGGCAAGGGGAAACCTCGGTCGTTGCGACGCCAGTTGAGGAGGAAGTTAATGATGATGATCATGAAACTCCGGTTCAAGTTCCTGTCGAACCACGCAGGCCGACGAGACCATGTGCTGCTCCAGAGTGGTACTGTAATCCCGTTTTGTCAATCATGTTGTTAGACAACAATGAACCTGCAAATTATGAAGAAGCAATGGTGGGCCCAGATTCCAACAAATGGCTAGAAGCCATGAAGTCCGAGATAGGATCCATGTATGAGAACAAAGTGTGGACTTTGGAAGTACTACCTGAGGCCCACAAGGCTATTCAGAACAAATGGATCTTTAAGAAGAAAACGGACGCTGACGGCAATGTGACCGTTTATAAAGCTCGACTTGTGGCAAAGGGTTTTTCACAAGTTCAAGGAGTTGACTACGATGAGACATTCTCACCCGTAGCGATGCTTAAGTCCGTCAGAATCATGTCAGCAATAGCTGCATTTTTCGATTATGAAATCTGGCAGATGGATGTCAAAACGGCGTTCCTTAACGGTTTCCTTAAGAAAGAGTTGTATATGATGCAACCCGAAGGTTTTGTCGATCCTAAGAATGCTGACAAGGTGTGAAGCTCCAGCGATCCATTTATGGACTGGTGCAAGCATCTCGGAGTTGGAACAAACGCTTTGATGAGGTGATCAAAGCATTTGGGTTTATACAAGTGGTTGGAGAATCTTGTATTTACAAGAAAGTGAGTGGGAGCTCTGTGGCGTTTCTAATATTATATGTGGATGACATATTGCTGATTGGAAACAACGTAGAGTTTTTGGAGAGCATAAAGGATTACTTGAATAAAAGTTTCTCTATGAAGGACCTAGGAGAAGCTGCTTACATTCTAGGCATTAAGATCTACAGGGATAGATCAAAACGCGTGATAGGACTTTCGCAAAGCACATACCTTGATAAAGTTTTGAAGAGGTTCGAAATGGAACAGTCCAAGAAAGGGTTCTTGCCAGTTTTACAAGGTACGAGATTGAGTAAGACTCAGTGCCCAACAACTGATAAGGAAAGAGAGCATATGAGCACCGTCCCCTATGCTTCAGCCATAGGTTCTATCATGTATGCAATGCTGTGCACTAGACCGGACGTTAGCCTGGCCATAAGTATGGCAGGCTGGTTCCAGAGTAATCCAGGAGTGGATCACTGGACGGCGGTCAAGAATATCCTGAAGTACCTGAAAAGGACTAAGGAGATGTTTCTCGTGTATGGAGGTGACGAAGAGCTCGCCGTAAAGGGTTACGTCGATGCAAGCTTTGACACAGATCCGGACGACTCTAAGTCGCAGACCGGATACGTATTTATTCTTAATGGGGGTGCGGTAAGCTAGTGCAGTTCCAAGCAAAGCGTCGTAGCAGATTCTACATGTGAAGCGGAGTACATGGCTGCCTCGGAGGCGGCTAAGGAGGGTGTCTGGATGAAGCAGTTCATGATGGATCTTGGAGTGGTGCCGAGCACACCGAATCCAATAACCTTGTTCTATGACAACACGGGTGCCATTGCCTTAGCAAAGGAACCACGGTTTCACAAGAAGACCAGACACATCAAACGACGCTTCAACCTCATCCGTGACTACGTCGAAGGGGAGGACGTAAATATATGCAAAGTGCACACGGATTTGAATGTAGCAGACCCGCTGACTAAACCTCTTCCACGGGCAAAGCATGATCAACACCAGAACTGTATGGGTCTTAGATTTATTACAATGTAATTCGCATGATGATGTGAGGGCTAGATTATTGACTCTAGTGCAAGTGGGAGACTGTTGGAATTATGCCCTAGAGGCAATAATAAATATAGTTATTATTATAATTCCTGTATCAAGATAATCATTTATTATCCATGCTATAATTGTATTGAATGAAGACTTATATACATGTGTGGATACATAGACAAAACACTATCCCTAGCAAGCCTTTAGTTGGCTAGCCACTTGATCAAAGATAGTCAGGGTCTTCTGATTATGAATAAGGTGTTGTTGCTTGATAACTGGATCACGTCATTAGGAGAATCACGTGATGGACTAGACCCAAACTAATAGACGTAGCATGTTGATCGTGTCATTTTGTTGCTACTGTTTTCTGCGTGTCAAGTATTTGTTCCGATAACCATGAGATCATATAACTCACTGACACCGGAGGAATGCTTTGTGTGTATCAAACTTCGCAACGTAACTGGGTGACTATAAAGATGCTCTACAGGTATCTCCGAAGGTGTTCGTTGAGTTAGTATGGATCGAGACTGGGATTTGTCACTCCGTGTGACGGAGAGGTATCTCGGGGCCCACTCGGTAATACAACATCACACACAAGCCTTGCAAGCAATGTGACTTAGTGTAAGTTGCGGTATCTTGTATTACGGAACGAGTAAAGAGACTTGCCGGTAAACGAGATTGGAATAGGTATACGGATACTGACGATCGAATCTCGGGCAAGTAACATACCGAAGGACAAAGGGAATGACATACGGGATTATATGAATCCTTGGCACTGAGGTTCAAACGATAAGATCTTCGTAGAATATGTGGGATCCAATATGGGCATCCAGGTCCCGCTATTGGATATTGACCGAGGAGTCACTCGGGTCATGTCTGCATAGTTCTCGAACCCGCAGGGTCTGCACACTTAAGGTTCGACGTTGTTATATGCGTATTTGAGTTATATGGTTGGTTACCGAATGTTGTTCGGAGTCCCGGATGAGATCACGGACGTCACGAGGGTTTCCGGAATGGTCCAGAAACAAAGATTGATATATAGGATGACCTCATTTGATTACCGGAAGGTTTTTGGAGTTACAGGGAATGTACCGGGAATGACGAATGGGTTTCGGGTGTTCACCGGGGGGGGGGGGGGGGCAACCCACCCCGGGGAAGCCCATAGGCCTTGGGGGTGGCGCACCAGCCTTTAGTGGGCTGGTGGGACAGCCCAAGAAGACCCTATGCACCATAGGAAGAAAATCAAAGAGAAAAAAAAGAGGCGGTGGAAAAAAGGGGAAGGACTCCACCTACCAAACCTAGTTGGATTCGGTTTGGAAGGGGAGGACTCCCCCCCTTGGCTCGGCCGACCCCCTTGGGGCTCCTTGAGCCCCAAGGCAAGGCCCCCCCTCTCCCACCTATATATACGGAGGTTTTAGGGCTGATTTGAGACAACTTTGCCACGGCAGCCCGACCACATACCTCCACGGTTTTACCTCTAGATCGCGTTTCTACAGAGCTCGGGCGGAGCCCTGCTGAGATTAGATCACCACCAACCTCCGGAGCGCCGTTACGCTGCCGGAGAACTCATCTACCTCTCCGTCTCTCTTGCTGGATCAAGAAGGCCGAGATCATCGTCGAGCTGTACGTGTGCTGAACGCGGAGGTGCCGTCCGTTCGGCACTAGATCGTGGGACGGATCGCGGGACGGTTCGCGGGGCGGATCGAGGGAGGTGAGGACGTTCCACTACATCAACCGCGTTTCTTAACGCTTCTGCTATGCGATCTACAAGGGTACGTAGATCGAATATCCCGTCTCGTAGATGGACATCACCATGATAGGTCTTCGTGCGCGTAGGAATTTTTTTGTTTCCCATGCGACGTTCCCCAACAGAGGCTCGGGTGCAGGCTGTTGGAGACTACTATGCCACGCGGCGTATTAGGAAGGACAAGGCGAAGTGCCGTGATTCTAAGATGGAGAAGGAGCATTACATGAAGGTAATTACATATTATTAAGGCTTTGTAGTTAGTTTCCTTGATTTGGTTCTTACGCGCTCAAATTTCTCTTTATTAACTTAGGTGCCCCCGAGATGGTGTGTGGATAAGATGGATTGTTGGGAGGCCTTGGTGGATCAGTGGTGCTCCGAAACGTGGGAGACCAGCCACAACAACGCCAAGGAGAGGCGTGGCAAAATGGTTGGTGTGCCACACGATCAAGGGAGCGTCAACTTAATCCAATTTGGCGAGAACTGGGTATGTAGTTTGCTTCATGCCTCATGCAATTCATTCTTAATGCTATCTTGAGCCCTTTACTAATATAATTTTCCTCTCTCTCTTTTAGGCGCGTCACAATAAGACGGAGGTGCCACAGATGTACGACCTGTATGCGATGGCCCATACTGCCTCGTACAAGAAGGTCAAGGCATTCTCTGAGTCTGACCTCGAGCATCCATAAAACTTCACCAAAATCACCTCCCACCACAAGCTCGTGAAGTACAGAGATCACGGGAAGGCGAGGAAAGGGGATGACTTTAACCCGAGCGAGGGGCCTATTGATCCAGAGCTGGTGATGATAGCTCGCAACGGGAGGCCCCATGGCTCGATCGCCATTGGAGACAGCCTTATACGTTGTCCTAGCACTCTCCGGCAGATAAAGGCACGCTGATACGTCTCCAACGTATCTATAATTTTTGATGGTTCCATGCTATTATCTTGTCAACTTTGGATGTTTTATATGCATGAATATGCTATTTTATATCTTTTTTGGGACTAACCTATTAACTCAGTGCCAAGTGACAGTTTCTGTTTTTTCCGTGTTTTTGGCCCATTTTTAGACGGAGTCCAAATGGATGAAACTTTACGATGATTTTTTTTGGACCAAAAGAGACCCCCGAAGCTTTGGAAGAAGGCCAGAAGAGCCGCGAGGGAGTCAGAAGCCCTGACACCGCCACCACCCCCCTAGGTGGCGTAGGGCAGGCTTGTGACCTCCTCGTGGACCCAACCGACATAATTCCACCGCCATAAATTCCTATAAATTCAGAAACACCCAAAAAGAAACCTAGATCGGGAGTTCCGCCGCCGCAAGCCTCTGTAGCCACCAAAAACCAATCTGGAGCCCGTTCCAGCACCCTGCCGGAGGGGGAATCCATCTCCGGTAGCCATCTTCATCATCCCAGCGATCTCCATGACGAGGAGGGAGTAGTTCTCCCTCGGGGCGGAGGGTATGTACCAGTAGCTATGTGTTTGATCTCTCTCTCTCGTGTTCTTGCGATGTCTTGATCTCGATGTACCATGGGCTTTGCTACTATAGTTGGATCTTATGATGTTCTTCCCCTCTCCCTTCTTGTAATGAATTGAGTTTCCCCTTTGGAGTTATCTTATCGGACTGAGTCTTTGAGAACACTTGATGTATGTCTTGCACGTGTCTATCTACTGTGATCAACTTGCGGGTTTGTGACAATTGGGAACATATGCATATGGGTTGGCACACGTGGATTCATGTGAGTACTTGATGTATGTTTTGGTGATCAACTTGCGGGTTCGTGACATTGGGAACCTATGCACAGGGGTTGGCACACGTTTTGACTCTCTAGTAGAAACTTTGGGGCACTCGTTGAAGTTATATGTGTTGGTTGAATAGATTCAATCTTTGAAGTTATATGTGTTGGTTGAATAGATGATTCTGAGATTATGTGATGCATACTGTATAATCATGCCCATGGATACTTGAGGTGACAATGGAGTATCTAGGTGACATTAGGGTCTCGGTTGATATGTATCTTGAGTTGTTATTCTAGTATGAACTCTATGATGGATCGAACGGAAAGAATAGCTTCGTGTTATTTTACTACGGACTCTTGAATAGATCGATCAGAAAGAATAACTTTGTGGTGGTTTTGTACCCGACAATAATCTCTTCATTTGTTCTCCGCTATTAGTGACTTTGGAGTGACTCTTTTTTGCATGTTGAGGGCTAGTTATATGATCCAATTATGTTATCATTGTTGAGAGAACTTCACTAGTGAAAGTATGAACCCTAGGCCTTGTTTCCACGCATTGCAATACCGTTCGTGCTCACTTTTACCATTTGTTACCTTGCTGTTTTTGTAATTTCAGATTACAAAAACCTATATCTACCATCCATATTGCACTTGTATCACCATCTCTTCGCCGAACTAGTGCACCTATACAACTTACCATTGTATTAGGTGTGTTGGGGACACAAGAGACTCTTTGTTATTTGGTTGCAGGGTTGCTTGAGAGAGACCATCTTCATCCTACGCCTCCCGCGGATTGATAAACCTTAGGTCACCCACTTGAGGGAAAATTGCTACTGTCCTACAACCCTCTGCACTTGGAGGCCCAACAACGTCTACAAGGAGAAGGTTGCGTAGTAGACATCAAGCTCTTTTCTGGCGCCGTTGCTGGGGAGGTTAGCGCCTGAAGGTATATCTTTAGATCTTGCAGTCGAATCTTTTTTGTTTCTTGTTCTTTCGCTAGAAAACTACAAAAAAATGGAATTGAGGATGCCTCATATGCTCCATCTTTTCAATGTCTTTCGTGAGCATGATGGGAAGGAAAATTGTGCTCAAGTGCTGAAAGAAGAATTACATAGAATGCTTGGCATATAGTATGTGAATGATGAGCATGATTGCAATGTTGTTAGCATGAATTCTATGAATACCCATGATGCTAACAATATGCAAAGCCACAAACTTGGGGATGCTATATTTGATGAAGATGATCTTTTTAGTTCTTCCACTTTGAATGATCAAAAACATTTTGATGAAAGCATGCCCCCTATCTATGATGATTATTGTGAGGATACTTATGCTTTAAAGAAGAGGGATGATAAAACTTGTCATACTCTCGAAAACCCCTTTGCTAAACCTTGCTTTTTCATTGTGGACACAATTTGTAGTGCTCAAGTCTTTTACGATACTCCCACTACTACTCTTGAGAATAGATTTCCTTATGTGGAGAGTAGTAAAATTTCTATGCTTGTAGATCATGAAAAGAATGCTTTAGGTGCTGGTTATATTGTTGAATTCATTCATGATGCTACTAAAAATTACTATGAGAGAGGATCATATGCTTCTACTTATTGCAATAGTATCAAGCTTCCTCTCCATATGTTGAAATTTTTGAAGCTATGCTTGTTTTGCCTTCGTATGCTAGTTGATTCTTGCTCCAATAAATTGTTTGATTACAAAATCCCTATGCATAGGAGGTGGGTTAGACTTAAATGTGCTAGCCATTTTCTCAATGATGCTCTCGTTGTGTTTCAATCCTTACCTTTTATATGAGCATCATTGAAATCAGTGCCTAGCTAAGGGTGTTAAACGATAGCGCTTGTTGGGAGGCAACCCAATGAATAAATTTTTCTTTGCTTTTTTGCTTCCTCTTTTGTTTTCTCCACACCATCATAATTCTGTTATGATTGTGTCTTTTTTGTTTCTTTTTGTGTTTGTGCCAAGCAAAACCGTTATGATTAGTCTTGGTGATGATTGTTTGATCATGCTGGAAAAAAGACAGAAACTTTCTGCTCACAAAAAGAATTTTCATTTTTATTATGTAAGAGCTTTTGAGTTGATTCTTTCTGCTGCTGATTTACATGCTATTTCTTCAGACTGTCGTAATTTTTCAGATTTTTGGAAGTACCATAAGTATACGAAGTATACAGATTGCTACAGACTGGTCTGCTGTTAACAGATTCTATTTTTGTTGAGTTGGTTGCTTATTTTGATGAAACTATGGATAGTATCGGGGGGGGGGGGGGTATTAGCCATGGAAGATTGGAAATACAGTAACCCAACATCAGCATAAGTAGAATTTAAGTTTGCTACAGTACCTAAGGAAGTGGTGGTTTGCTTTCTCATACTAATGTTATCACGAGTTTCTGTTTAAGTTTCGTGTTGTGAAGTTTTCAAGTTTTGGGTGAAGTTCTTATGGACAAAGAGATAAAGATTGGCAAGAGCTCAAGCTTGGGGATGCCCAAGGCACCCCAAGAGATTCAAGGATGCCATAAAAGCCTAAGCTTGGGGATGCCCCGGGAAGGCATCCCCTCTTTCGTCTTCAATCCATCGGTAACGTTACTTGGGGCTATATTTTTATTCACCACATGTTATGTGTTTTTGCTTGGAGCGTCTTGTATCGTAGGAGTCTTTTATTTTTGTTGTGTCACAATCATCCTTGCTTCACACCTAGAGAGAGAGACATGCACTCACCGTGATTTTGTCGAGCTTCACTTATATCCTTTGGTAGACAATTCAGCTCACATGTGCTTCACTTATATCTTTTGAGCTAGATACTTTTGCTCTATGTGTTTCACTTATATCTTTTAGAGCACAGCGGTGCGTGGCTTGGTAGTTGATCTATGCTTTGAAAGTAGTCTCAAAAGGGGTAGTTATCCAAAGGGATACGAAAACTTCCACCTTCATGTGCATTGAATAGTTAGAGAAGTTTGATTCCTCTCAATTAGTTTTGAGATATGGTTGTGGTAATATTGAAGTTATGCTAGTAAGGTGTTGTGGATCTAGAAGTACTTGTGTTGAAGTTAGTGATTCCCGTAGCATGCACGTATGGTGAACCGCTATGTGATGAAGTCTGAGCATGATTAGTCTTTTGATTGTCATCCTTTGTGTGGTGGTCGGGATCGCGCGATGGTTTATACCTACCAACCCTTCCCCTAGGAGTATGCGTTGAATGCTTTGTTTCCATTACTAATAAAACTTTTGCAAGAAGTATATGAGTTCTTCATGACTAATGTCGATTCCATGGTTTAGATAAACTTTCACCTTCCACCATCACTATCTTCTTAGTGCCGTGCAACTTTCGCCGGTGCACAAAACCCACCATTAGCCACCCTCAAAACAGCCACCATACCTACCTAGTATGGCTTTTTCAAAGTCATTCCGAGATATATTGCCATGCAACTACCACCATGACATGTCCACCACGTCTATATTGACATTGCATGATCGTAAGATAGCTAGCATGATGTTTCCATTAATGTCTATGCCATGCTAGATCATTGTCACGGTACACTACCGAAGGCATTCCATATAGAGTCATCGTTGCTCTAAGTTTTGAGTTGAAAGTGTGATGATCATCATTGATGGAGCATTGTCCCATGTGAGGAAATAAAAGAGGCCAAAGATGCCCACCAAAATAAAAAATAATAAAAAAAGAGGCCAAAAAGCCCACCAAAAAAATGAGAGAAAAAGAGAGAAGGGACAATTCTACTATCTCCTTTCCACACTTGTGCTTCATATTAAGCACCATGATCTTCATGATTGAGAGTCTCTCGTTTTGTCACCACCATATAACTAGTGGGAAATTTCCATTATATAACTTGGCTTGTATATTCCAATGACAGGCTTCCTCAAAATTGCCTTAGGTCTTCGTGAGCAAGCAAGTTGCACTAGTAGGAAAAGGCCTGCTAGTGGCGCACCTGTTTTGCCTACTAATGACGCACTACAGGTGCGCCACTAGCATCACGCCATTAGAATTTTTTACTAATGGCGCACCACATGTGCGCCATTAGTATCTGGTATATTAATGGCGCACCAGGCAGTGCGCCATTAGTATAGCCCATGGTGCTCCATTAGTATGCCTCCCAAGGCATATATACTAATGGCGCACCAGGCAGTGCACCATTACTATAGCCCATGGTGCTCCACTAGTATGCCTCCCAGGGCATATATACTAATGGCGCACCAGGCAGTGCGCCATTAGTATAGCCCATGGTGCTCCATTAGTATGCCTCCCAGGGCATATATACTAATGGCGTGCCCCATTAGTATAGACCATGGTGCTCCATTAGTATGCCTTCGAGGGCATATATACTAATGGCGCACCAGGCAGTGCGCCATTAGTATAGCCCATGGTGCTCCATTAGTATCTGGTATTCTGGCATATATATGTTTTGTTTCAAAACCACAAATTCAACAGCACATAACATATATATCAAATATATAATACATAATATGTGCCCAATAGTTTTACTGATCCACAACACATAACATATATGCAAAGTTGCATAACAAATTTCATGATCCATATATCAAAATTCCATAGCATCCATACATCCAAAATTCCATAGCATCCATATATACATATAGTTCCATAGCATCCATACATACATAGCTCCATAACAAATATAGTTCCATAGCATCCATTCATTATTCACATACAATTTTTTGAGCTAGAATATTATTTTGTTTGTATTAATATGTTACCATTATTATTTTAGATGACAAAAAAGACAACTATGGCTCCAAAGGTTTGCTTTATGTCTTCACGCCACATAAGTAAACGAAGTAGAAGGGGCGCACGTTTAGGAGCTCCAGCGCGCGGTCCTTTTGAACTTCCCCTGGCAAAAGAAGCATGAATCAAAAGCGTTAGAGAAAGAAAACAGAAGATTCAGAATTACAAATTTTGATACATATTGACTTCTAACAAAACAACACTAGCAATGTTTGTTACAAAATTTACGAGGTATCAAGATACTTAAATTGTCAACTAATGACGACTACACACACAGAGAGAGAGAGATATATATACACACATAAGCTCCAAAGAATACAACTAAGATTTTCAAGAGAACATTCACATACAAGAATAAGCACATGATGTTTGGTTCCAAATTATAAATATAAGCTGCCGATGTTGCACTGAATCCAAAGTAATCCCAGCTACATAGGTCACACGCTCTCTCTAATGAGATGTGATACCAAATGTTTAAGCCTGAAGGAAAGAAGCAATAGTATAGGCACAAACTTTCCAGTCATGGAGATGATACTACGATCATAGTGTTCACCCTTGATTGCAAACAAAATCTAACTAGTAAACGCACACAATCAACAGCCCCTATATATAATTCCATAAAAGTATTAGAACAGATGCATCGAAACTGAATTACCTGTGAGCAACAGCAGGAATGAGCCTTCAGGCTGCGTGAGGAAGGAGACCGTCTTGGCAACCTTCTCCCAGCACTCCTGACTCTGCACCAACAACGAATCGCCATTCCTCTCCACAATTCAGTCAAACCTGTAAATTCTACTCGGGAGCTAAGCAAATGAAAGGGTTATAGGCTATTTCTAGAGCAGTGATACTGATGTTGAAGTTGTCGGTGCTCCGGCAAGGAACGGATATCAACTCAATACCAGTTCGCCATTTTATGTCCCTGTCCCATCTATGGAAATAAAGTCACAAATTAAGGACTTCGCTCTGAACACCAAACAATGATTATAAAACACACATGCGAGCAAGGAGATCGACATACCCAGGGTAGTATGGTGACGGAACAAGAAATGCATTTCTTGGATCAGCAATACAGAAGCTCAGTATTTCCATTGCAGGCGTCGCACCAGATGTTATCACCATTTGAGCTGGATCAAAGGATACTGACCCTTGTATGATTTGCCTCAAGACTTGAAGATTTCTTTGTACCAACTTAATGACCATCTAGCTAATACAGGACAAGCAACAACATATTAATGCGGAGAATAGGGTGACATCTCAGCATAATTTCTGCATGACTTGTGCCCAAAGGGGCTCATCATTAAATTTATTTTCTGATATATCATCATGAGAGCACGTCTTAAAGTATGCTATCGTTTCGGTATTAATCTTGAAAAATAACTACCAGAATTGAGGTCAAGAGTAAAACAGAAGTATGACAATGCAGAATGGCTTGGTTAGATTCGTTAACTGATTTGGATAGAAAGAAACCACTAAAAGGCTATAGCAAAAGACAGAAAAAATAGCAAAACAAAAAAGGCAGCTCAAATTCTAAAATAGGAGTGGTTCGTTGTTTTAGCAGCAAATCATCCAAATTAACCCCTAAGGTCTGATCTATCTAGAAGTATGCCTTCTGTTCGGATTCACACAGTTGACAACAGCTAAAAAGACACAGGATCATGGAAATGAAAATCTCGAAAATCAATTTTTGTTTCAGGACTGAGCTGATCAAAATGACAATGTCTCAGAAGTCAGTAGTTGACAGATGGCATCATTGCAACAACAAAACTAAAATTGACAACCAAAAACAAACAGACATGAGATGGTGACTCTTTGGCACATATCAGTTAGATACAGATAACATGTATACGGCCACAAAAATTCAAACGAGAAAAGGAAACAAACTACCCAACATCATTTCAACAACTGTACCTCACCCCAAGGCTTAACCAGACAAAATTCTAGCGACATTGCTACGATTATTCCTAGGTTCAATAATTGACTGGACACCGTTTCTTCGATTGAGCTGATCCAAAACCGTGGCTAACCGCGTAGGCCCACGCAACCAAATTAGAACAGTCATACTACTAATGCCAAAGATGGCATAGTTGAAAGACAAAAACTGAAGGTATCAAATGTATTTATGAATGTGACGCAAGTTAATTATATCATACTTCTCCATGTGCACAAACAAGTTTTTGAGCCAGCGACTGCAAATTGCAGAAAACTTGATGAGAATCAAACAATAGTCTGGCTGTTTCTGTCCATGGAATTGGAAAAAGGAAGATTCGGGTAGCACTTAATTTTGACATTGCCGGCGTTAACAAAATTGGAAGCCTTTTTATGGATGGGATGGAAGGGATGAGAATCAGAATGAGAATCAGGGGCTGGTTCCGTTAGGCTTACCATCTTCAACGCAAGTATCCCGTCATATGGCTGGTACGTGGCGAGCCCGCTGATGGTGAGGTCCCTCTCCTTGTTGCCTCCGCCGGGCGTCATCGCCGGCCCCACGTGCTCCTCCATCCATTCCCTCACCAAATCCAGGGAGAGCTGCACAATCATCAGCACCGACCACGTCAATCTATCTATCTGTGGATACTGACTAGCAAAAGGGCTCGTGCGTTGCAACGGGAGAAAAAATACCACACACTTTTAATCTTTTATAATCATTTTGATTTATTAAAATAATAAGCTAACTAACTAATGTAGTCAGTCCTATCCTATTTTGTTGAGAAATCAACCCATCCATTGTTAATTCCACCATGATGAGAAATTGAGCGGGACAAGCAAAGCAAAACAAAGAGGCTACATGAATTGATCAAGGGACTGTTATCTTATTTCACTCATGGGGTAGATAATGTGGGATGAGATGACAAACTAAAGGTGGTGTTCCATTCTCTCTCTCTATAACAATGCAATCTTACATTCAATACATTCATTCATCAACAAACAAATTCTCACAAAACAAAATTTTTTGCCGGTGCTTGGCACACGGTTGGAGGCATGGGGAGGGGATCTCACCAGATGATGAGTTCCTGCCGGAGGAGGGGATACGATGAGGGGAGCAAGGGTTAGGCGCCTCTATCTGGCCATAAGGAGTCGCTGTTGCCGCGCCATAACCTCGGAGTTCCCCGTGTGAGCCATGGAGGTCCGCCTCCACCTGCAAGTACTTCGCTCCGCCGTGCCTTATCCGCGCGCCGCCGCCGTTCTGCATCGAGCAGACGCATCATCCAAGTCGTTGTAGCTGTCGCGTTGATTTGATCGAGAAGCTGTGCTCGAGCGCCGAAACAGGGGCAGCAAGCGGACAGAGGTACGACCGCGGAGGTGGGCGGGTTGAGATCGACAGCAGTGGTGGTTGAGGTCGGCCACGGCAGCGAGTGGTGTGGCAGCGGCCTGGGCATAGGCCAGGGTGGACCAGGGTCGACGCGATGCGCTCGAGCGCCGCAACGGGGGCAGTGAGCGGGGAGAGGTACAGCCGCGGAGGCGGGTGGGTTGAGATCGGCAACGGTGGCGGTTGAGGTCGGCCGCAGCGGCGAGTGGTGTGGCGGCGGCCCGGGCACAGGCCAGGGTGGCCCAGGGTCGACGGGAGGAGGCGATGCGTACAGGTATAATTTTTACAGCGAATCATTTTTTCCTTTTGCGTTGCAGATAAATGATGGAGCGCGGGTTGAATAACAAAAAGTACATGGGCTTTTTTATAAAAATGCCGTGGTGGGTTTTCCGACGGAAGAAATAGCCGCTTTATTATTAGGTATAGATTTCGAGAATGGAGCAGGAATGGTTTGTCCTAAAAGGGAAGAGAAGAGGAATGGGGGGAGGAGGGAGGAGAGGTGCTTACGTGGTTCTCGGCGAGGCCGAGCTGGATGACGCCGGCGGGGTTGGAGGCAGGGTGGTAGGGGTCGTCAGTGCAGCGGCGGAGGCCGGCGTAGTAGAGGGAGTCCTCGTCACCGGCGTGGATGACGGTGCCGCGGATGGAGAGCGCCGGGAGCGCGCGCGGGGAGAGCAGGCCCCGCGAGAAGGCGAAGTCATCGCCGTACTGCCCAAACCGCTCGTCGTACTCGAGCAGCCGCGCCAGCACATCCGGGCTGCTCTTCCTGAGGTAGGCGTAGAGCGTCGGGCACGCGACGTAGGCCACGGCAGCGCTGCCGCCGGCGGGAAGGCCGGAGGCGAGATGGGCGACCTCCTCCGAGAGATCCCGCGCGGTGCGCTCGTTGTACCAGAACTGGCTCAGCCGCCAATCCTCCGCCACCAGCTCCACCCCTTCTCCTCCCCCTTTTACCCTTCGCCTCGTCCCTTCTCCTCCAGGAACTCCCGCAGCGCCCTCGCCACCGCCGCGCTCAGCTGCGGCCGCTCGTCGTCTTCGTCCGTCTCCTCCTCGCCGGCCTCCCGCCTCGCTCTCCCCTCCTCCTCCACACCGCTCGCCATTGTTTGCTCCGCTCTCTCGCCGAGCTGCGGAGGAGTAGAAGGAGATGGGGTTTTGGGAATAGGCTAGAAGGAAGGACGGGGGCGGTGACGGCAGAAACCCTAGCCGCCACTTGAGATGGAAAGGACGAGTGGAGAGGGGAACTGTGCGGGGGACGAAAAGCAAATGCGAGGCGTTACTAATGGCGCACCACCAGCCGGTGCGCCATTAGTACTTTTGGAAAAAAAATTATAGTAGTGGCGCACCACCTACAAATGCGCCATTAGTAACCAGGGTTACTAATGGCGCACCACCTGGTGGTGCGCCATTAGTAGTTTTGCAAAAAAAATATAGTAGTGGCGCACTGGGTGAGTGGTGCGCCATTAATAGTTAAACTAGTAATGGCGCACTCTGTCCCAGTGCACCATTAGTACTTTTGCAAAAAAAAAAAAATAGTAGTGGCGCACCGAGTGTGTGGTGCGCCATTAGTGTCCATCACACTAATGGCACACCTGCACATAGTGCGCCACTGCTATATAGTAGTGGCGCACTACTTGTCTAGTGCGCCCTTAGTGTCTATATCATCCATAGCCCTTTTCCTAGTAGTGTTGGATGCACATCCACTAGTTTTCTTTAAGAGCTTTCACATACTCTTAGCTCTAGTGCATCATTTGTATGGCAATCCCTACTCATTCACATTGATATCTATTGATGAGCATCTCCACAGCTTATTGATATGCCTAGTTAATGTGATCATCTTCTCCTTTTTTGTCTTGCAACCTCCACCACACTCCACACCACTTATAGTGCTAAAACCATGGCTCACGCTCATGTATTGCGTGAGAGTCGAAAAAGTTTGAGAAAGTAAAGGTGTGAAAACAATTATTTGTCCAATACTGGGGTTGTGCATGATTTAAATTCGTTGTGCAATGATGATAGAGCATAGCTAGACTATATGCTTTTGTAGGGATAACTTTCTTTTGGCCTTGTTATTTTGAAAGTTCATGATTACCTTGCTAGTTTGCTTGGAGTATTATTGTTTCCACGTCAATAGAAAACTATTGTTTTGAATCTAATGGATCTGAACATTCACGTCACATAAGAGGAGTTACAAAGGACAGCTATGCTAGGTAGCATGCAACATCAAAAATTCATTCTTTATCACTTCCCTACTCGAGGACGAGCAGGAGTTAAGCTTGGGGATGCTTGATACGTCTCCAACGTATCTATAATTTTTGATTGTTCCATGCTATTATCTTGTCAACTTTGGATGTTTTATATGCATGAATATGCTGTTTGATATCTTTTTTGGGACTAACCTATTAACTCAGTGCCAAGTGCCAGTTTCTGTTTTTTCCATGTTTTTGGCCCATTTTCAGACGGAGTCCAAATGTAATGAAACTTTACGATGATTTTTTTGGACCAAAAGAGACCCCCGAAGCTCTGGAAGAAGGCCAGAAGAGCCACGAGGGAGTCACAAGCCCTGATGCCGCCACCCCCCTAGGTGGCGTAGGGCAGGCTTGTGACCTCCTCGTGGGCCCAACCGACGTAATTCCACCGCCATAAATTCCTATAAAATCAGAAACCCCCAAAAAGAAACCTAGATCGGGAGTTCCGTCGCTGCAAGCCTCTGTAGCCACCAAAAACCAATCCCGAGCCCGTTCCAGCACCCTGCCGGAGGGGAATCCATCTCCGGTGGCCATCTTCATCATCGCGGCGATCTCCATGACAAGGAGGGAGTAGTTCTCCCTCGGGGCTGAGGGTATGTACCAGTAGCTATGTGTTTGATATCTCTCTCTTGTGTTCTTGAGATGTCTTGATCTTGATGTACCATGGGCTTTGCTACTATAGTTGGATCTTATGATGTTATTCCTCCTCTCCCTTCTTGTAATGAATTGAGTTTCCCCTTTGGAGTTATCTTATCGGATTGATTCTTTGAGAACACTTGATGTATGTCTTGCACGTGTCTATCTACTGTGATCAACTTGCGGGTTTGTGACAATTGGGAACCTATGCATATGGGTTGGCACACGTGGATTCATGTGAGTACTTGATGTATGTTTTGGTGATCAACTTGCGGGTTCGTGACATTGGGAACCTATGCACAGGGGTTGGCACACATTTTGACTCTCTGGTAGAAACTTTGGGGTACTCTTTGAAGTTCTATGTGTTGGTTGAATAGATGATTCTGAGATTATGTGATGCATATCGTATAATCATGCCCATGGATACTTGAGGTGACAATGGAGTATCTAGGTGACTTTAGGGTCTTGGTTGATATGTATCTTCAGGTGTTATTCTAGTACGAACTCTATGATGGATCGAACGGAAAGAATAGCTTCGTGTTATTTTACTACGGACTCTTGAATAGATCGATCAGAAAGAATAACTTTGTGGTGGTTTTGTACCCGACAATAATCTCTTCGTTTGTTCTCCGCTATTAGTGACTTTGGAGTGACTCTTTGTTGCATGTTCAGGGCTAGTTATATGATCCAATTATGTTATCATTGTTGAGAGAACTTCACTAGTGAAAGTATGAACCCTAGGCCTTGTTTCCAAGCATTGCAATACCGTTCGTGCTCACTTTTACCATTTGTTACCTTGCTGTTTTTGTAATTTCAGATTACAAAAACCTATATCTACCATCCATATTGCACTTGTATCACCATATCTTCGCTGAACTAGTGCACCTATACAACTTACCATTGTATTAGGTGTGTTGGGGACACAAGAGACTCTTTGTTATTTGGTTGCAGGGTTGCTTGAGAGAGACCATCTTCATCCTACGCCTTCCGTGGATTGATAAACCTTAGGTCACCCACTTGAGGGAAAATTGCTACTGTCCTACAACCCTCTGCACTTGGAGGCCCAACAACGTCTACAAGGAGAAGGTTGCGTAGCAGACATCACACGCCAAACGAGCTCCTGTCCGGAGATAACACCTCGTCCATGGCCAGTCGAGCTCGCCATCGAGGTTAGTTTAATGGACTCAACTATCTTTCCGCATTATGTTGTGCGTTGGAACCAATACGATTACAATGCTAACAATGAGTTGTGTTGCAGGCTGATATTATGAAAGAGAGAGAGGCAATGCAGGCGGTTATGGCCGAGAAGGATAAGGAGATGAGGGAGCTGGAGGAGAGGACGACTGCATTGGTGGAGGCGGAGAGGGCACGGAATGATGCTTCTAACAGGGCCATATACGAGCTCTTCGTGGTAAGTTTCTTCTTCATATTATTTCAAATCTTGCATTTTAATGTCCGTTTCATTAATAACTAAAAAGTTCGACTTCTCGAAACCAAATGTACAGTCTATGTGCGAGAAGACCAGCCAAGTCCCTCCGGCGATGCCAGTCATTAATATGGCGGGGACGGTGAGTTTCATTTGAGTGCAGTGATCTTAAGAGTGTCCTCATACTAACGACACATTGCAAACGATGTTTGGTGCAGAATATCTCCCGAAACGCATCGCACGACCCTTCTACAGTGGAGCCTTCTCTAGGTGAAACAAGCCAGAGCCACCGCGCTTCACCGCCGTGATGATGACAATGGTATGTTATTTCTAGTGTTTTTAGTAAAAATTACATATACTTAGCTAAGTTCTCTCCTAAATGACATAATAAGGCTTAGGTAGCTCCAAGATGAAGAAAATAAGAAGGAGAAGAAGGAGGAGAAGAAGGAGAAGGAGCTCCTCCTTCTCCTTCTTCCTCCTTCTTCCTCCTTCTCCTTCTCCTTCTTCTTTTCTTCTTCTTCTCCTCTTCCTTCTCCTTCTCCTCCTCCTCCTCCTCCTTCTCCTCCTTCTCCTCCTCCTTCTTCTTTTACTTCTTCTTCTCTTCTTGCTTCTTCTATTCCTCTTCTTCTACGTAGCTTAGACTCATCCAACAAAGAATAAATTGGCAAATTGTCCTACAAAATGACATAATTAGCTTAGTTAGGTGAAAACATCATAAGAACCTTGGTTAGCTCATTAAAATGACCAATTTACCTAAAAAAATGAAATAATAAGCTCAAAATGGCATAAGAACCTTGGTTAGCTCATGAATATTATATACTTAGCTTGGCTTCCACCTAAATGATATAATTAACCAATTTAGCTCCAATATGGCTTAATAAGCACAGGTAGCTCGAAAATGACATATTTAACCCAAGTGAGCTCTGAAACGACTTATAGTTAGCTAGGCTTCCACCTAAATGACATAATTAGCTTAGTTAGCTCCAAAATGACCTATTTAATAAAAAATGACCTATTGTTAGCTAAGTTCTCTCCTAAATGACATAATAAGGCTTAGGTAGCTCCAAGATGACCTATTCCCCCTAACTTAGGTATTAAATGGCCTATAATTAGCTTAGCTAGATCCAAAATGGCTTAATAAGCATAGTTTGCTCGAGAATGACATATTTTACCCAAGTAGCTCCGAAATGACCTATAGTTAGCTAGGCTTCCACCTAAATGACATAATTACCTTAGTTAGCTCCAAAATGGTCTATTTAATAAAACATGACCTATACTTAGCTAATTATCCTCGAAATGACATAATTAGCTCCAAAAAGGCATTCTTAGCTAATTTAGCCCGAAGAAGGGGACAAGAGGAGAAGAAAGAGGAAAAATGAAAAGAATGAAGAAGAAGAAGAAGAGAAGAAGAAGGACAAGAAGAAGGAGAAGAGGGAGGAGAAGAAGGGGAAGGAGCTCCTCCTTCTCCTTCTTCTTCCTCCTTCTTCCTCCTTCTCCTTCTCCTTCTTCTTTTCTTATTCTTCTCCTCTTCCTTCTCCTTCTCCTCCTCCTCCTCCTCCTCCTTCTTTTACTTCTTCTTCTCTTCTTGCTTCTTCTCTTTCTCTTCTTCTACGTAGTTTAGACTCGTCCAACAAAGACTAAATTGGCTAATTATCCTACAAGATGACATAATTAGCTTAGTTAGGTGAAAACATCATAAGAACCTTGCTTAGCTCATTAAAATGGCCAATTTAGCTAAAAATGAAATAATAAGCTCAAAATGGCATAAGAACCTTGGTTAGCTCATGAATATTATATACTTAGCTTGGCTTCCACCTAAATGATATAATTAGCCAATTTAGCTCCAATATGGCTTAATAAGCATAGTTAGCTCCAAAATGACATATTTAACTCAAGTGAGCTCCGAAACGACCTATAATTAGCTAGGCTTCCACCTAAATGACATAATTAGCTTAGTTAGCTCCAAAATGACCTATTTAATAAAAAAATACCTATAGTTAGCTAAGTTCTCTCCTAAATGACATAATAAGGCTTATGTAGCTGCAAGATGACCTATTCCCCTAACTTAGGTATTAAATGGCATATAATTAGCTTAGCTAGATCCAAAAAGGCTTAATAAGCATAGTTTGCTCCGGAATGACATATTTTACCCAAGTAGCTCCGAAATGACCTATAGTTAGCTAGGCTTCCACCTAAATGACATAATTAGCTTATTTAGCTCCAAAATGGTGTATTTAATAAAACATGACCTATACTTAGCTAATTCTCCTCGAAATGACATAATTAGCTCCAAAAAGGCATTCTTAGCTAATTTAGCCCGAAGAAGGGGACAAGAGGAGAAGAAAGAGGAAAAATGAAAAGAAGGAAGAAGAAGAAGAAGAGAAGAAGAAGGAGAAGGAGGAAGAAGAAGGAGAAGGAGAAGGAGGAGAGAAGCTCCTTCTCCTTCTTCTCCTCCTTCTTCTTGTCCTTCTTCTTTTCTTCTTCTCCTCTTCCTTCTCCTTCTCCTCCTCCTCCTCCTTCTTCTTCTTCTTTTTCTTCTCCTTCTTCTTCTCTTCTTGCTTCTTCTCTTCTTGCTTCTTCTCTTCTTGCTTCTTCTCTTTCTTCTTCTACGTAGGTTATTTTCCCCAACAAAGACATACTTAGCTAATTATCCTCCAAAATGACATAATTAGCATAGTTAGGTACAAACATCATAAGAACCTTGGTTAGCTCATTAAAATGAATAATTTAGCTCCAAAATGACATAATAAGGTCAAAATGGATTAATAATCATAGTTGGCTACAAAATGACATATTTTATCCAAGTTAGCTCTAGAATGACCTATACTTAGTTAAGTTCTCTCCTAAATGACATAATAAGGCTATGTAGCTCCAAGATGACCTACTCCACCCAACTTAGCTTATAAATGGCCTATACTTAGCAAAGTTCTCTCTGAAATAACCTATATACTTCTTCATCTAGTATTATTCTTCTAACTTTCTGATTTGTCATTTTGCAGATTACATTCACTTCACGGGAAGCTTGGATTATATTGATGGAATGCTTGAAGATGATTTCTTGTACCATGGCTTCACGGAAGCTTGTATTGAAACTATTGTAGTATGTGGATATATATGAAACTTTGTATGCATGTGGATGAAACTGGTGTAATATATGGTTTGGTACGGATGGAACTTGCATAATATGTATGTACTATGGATGAAAGTTATTTTAATATGGTTATGAGTATGGAAACAAATTTATTTTTGTCAAATATATATATATATATATATATATATCCTGATTATTGTGAAAAATGCTGGATATAATAAGAAATAAAATAAAAAGGGGCTGGTTCCCCCCTTTGCCGTCTGCCCCCACATGGCAAAGGGGGGATGTCAGACGGCAAAGAGGGGAGAGAGAGGGGCTTAGTTCCCCCCTTTGCCATCTGCCCCACATGGCAAAGGAGGGATGACAGACGACAAAGAGGGGAGAGAGAGGGGCTTGGTTCCCCCCTTTGCTGTCTGCCCCCACATGGCAAAGGGGGGATGGCAGACGGCAAAGAGGGGGGAGAGAGGGGCTTAGTTCCCCCCTTGGCCGTCTGCCCCCACATGGCAAAGGGGGGATTGCAGACGACAAAGAGAGGAGGCCTGCCGTTAACACTTAACGGGACTGTTGGTGTATGTGTCGTCCCATTTAATTTGCCGCCTGCCCCCTCATGGCAAAGATTCTTTGTTGTCCTCTTTAAAAAAGCAGACGACAAAGAACCTCTTCAACGGATTTTTTTCCCCGTCTACTTTGCCGTCTGCTGACCGACGACAAAGCCTTTGCCGTCCGTGGTTCCCCCCTTTTCCGTCATCCATGGCAGACGGCAAAATTATAAATTCCAGTAGTGGGAGGTAAAGATTGATATATAGGATGGATGGGTTTGGATGCCGGAAATGTTTCGGGCACCACCGGCAAAGTGCCGGGACCACCGGTGTTGAAATTATGCCCTAGAGGCAATGCTAAATAAGTTATTATTATAATTCCTGTATCAAGATAATCGTTTCTTATCCATGCTATAATTGTGTTGAATGAAGACTTAGATACATGTGTGGATACGTAGACAAAACACTGTCCCTAGCAAGCCTCTAAGTTGGCTAGCCAGTTGATCAAGGATAGTCAAGGTCTTCTAACTATGTACAAGGTGTTGTTGATTGATAACTGGATCACATCATTGGGTGAATCATGTGATGGACTAGACCCAAACTAATGAACGTAGCATGTTGATTGTGTCATTTTGTTGCTACTGTTTTCTGCTTGTCAAGTATTTATTCCTATGACCATGAGATAATATAACTCACTGGCACCGGAGGAATGCCTTGTGTGTATCAAACGTCACAACGTAACTGGGTGACTATAAAGATGCTCTACAGGTATCTTCGAAGGTGTCCGTTGAGTTAGTAAGGATCAAGACTGGGATTTGTCACTCCGTGTGACGGAAAGGTATCTCGGGGCCCACTCGGTAATACAACATCACACACAAGCCTTGCAAGCAATGTGACTTAGTGTAAGTCACATGATCTTGTATTACGGAACGAGTAAAGAGACTTGCCGGTAAACGAGATTGAAATAGGTATGCGGATACTGACGATCTAATCTCGGGCAAGTAACATACCGAAGGACAAAGGGAATGACATACGAGATTATATGAATCCTTGGCACTGGGGTTCAATCGATAAGATCTGCGTAGAATATGTAGGATCCAATATGGGCATCCAAGTCCCGCTATTGGATATTGACCGAGGAGTCCCTCGGGTCATGTCTACATAGTTCTCGAACCCGCACGGTCTGCACACTTAAGGTTCGGCGATGTTTTATGCCCAATCATGCCGATGAAGACGCTGATGACGAATCATCCATGGGCGATTCAGATTCAATCCAGTCTCTACACGGGGGCTGCCTTGGGGACTTGTCACTGGCCATGGACCCCGAAGTTCTTGACCGGACTCGCCGACAGATCGCCGTTTACATGGCAGGGGCAACTCAACCCTCGCCAAACCCGGCAGGCGGAGATGGAACTGGCGAAACGTCTAGAAGCCCGGCCGCGTTCTTGGTGGAGTTAGCCGCGGAAATAACAAGGCTCATGGCGACCCCCATAACACCGGAAAACCAGGAGGCGGTAAACACGGAACTGACGAAGCTAAGAGAGGGGGTGGCAAAGGCTCAGCGGACGCTGAGGCAGAGGCCGCCAGGATCGAGACCCAGCAGGCGCAAATTACCGTTGTGGTAGCTCGCTTGAATACCGAAAACTGGCGGCTCGAAAGGCATCAGCGCGCATCCGACGTCGTCCACCAGCGGAGGCATCAAGGTCGTTTGCCCCCTGATCTCAACCCGACCCGCCTGTTCGACACTCCACGAACTCCCGGGGCAGGAGCCGCCCCGGGGGGAGGGCCGGGCCAACCACCGAACCCGCCGTTTCAGCCAGCTGTGGATCGCATTCCCCGATTCCAGACACCTCAAGGTCACTTTTCCAACCTGGTGGACAACGTCCTTGCCGCAAATCGCCATTTAGAATCCCTTCCGATTCACGGCAACACTCCAGCCGAGATAGAGGCGAGGAACGCCGTTGAGATGTTGAAGACGGCGGTGGTTCAAAACGCCCAGTTCTCACACAGCCTAGATCGGCTACACTCCACTCCCCAGGCAAGCTGCACCAGGAGTCGGCCAGAGGACCAGCCCGCTATAACTAGCGGACCGCGACCCTTTCCCCAGTTCAATTCGCCTGATCATCGAGGCCCGCCAGGTCGGGATCACCCGGACACCCAAGTCACCCCAGCGCCTCTTGTTGGAAGCGACAGACAAGTGGGGGTGCCGTGTTTGGCCCCCACCCTTCGCAACGAGCCCCTTCGCAACGAGCGAATGCCCAAGGATTTTAAAGGGCCAAGAAAGGTGCCTAACTACACTCCGGACCTTGAGCCGGCATCGTGGGTCGAGAGTTACGAAATCGCCATGGACATGCTCAATGTAAGCGAAGCAGTTTGCGCCAGATACTTCACAATGATGCTCGAGGGGACGGCACGTACTTGGTTAAAGAACTTGACCCCAAACTCCATCCAGACTTGGGCTGAATTAAAAGAGCGTTTTATCAAAAACTTCCGAGGAACCTACAAACGCCCGATGACAATAGTCGATTTACAGCACTGCGTTCAACGCCCGGATGAGTCGGCCCACCACTGGTCGCGGCAGGTCGCGGAAATCATTCACTCGTCGGACGGTATTACGGCGGCTCAGGCTGTGCTGATCGTAGAGCAGAATTGCCACTACGAGCCCTTGGTGCAGAAGTTGGGGCGACTCAAGCGAAAGGTCCAAGACATGGGGGAGCTAATGGACACCCTCACTAGGTACGCTGAGGCGGACGACACCAAAGATCCCGGAGAGGATGGTGATAAAGCCAATTCGCCAACGAAAGGCGAGTCATCCAAAAATCATACCCGGTTCCAGGGACGCGCCCGCCATAATCATGGAGCGAATGGCAAGAGAAGGCAGCAGGAAGAGTCTTCGGACTTAGTCGCCAACACCAACAACAATAATGGCAACCAGCGCCAGAAAAAGAATAGGGGTTACAGTGGCAAAAAGCCGCGCAACTATAATGAGTGACTCAAAGGCCCCTGCCCGCACCATGCCATGACAGACGAACCGGCGACTCATTCCTGGGAAGACTGTTACGTGATGCGGGAGTTTCAGGCGGAGGCGATCAAAAAAGGGCAAGGCGGTGACCCGGACCAACGGCAGGCACAGTTTGGCGCATCTAATCAATGCCAGAACCCCTTCGACGGCTTCCCCGAACCCGGGGCTCAGGGTGGCTCGCAGCCAAGCTGTGGCCAGTATCCGGTGCATCACCAACGACGGTATAACCCGCGTGGAGTTTTTCAACGACCACCCCCACAAAGGGCTTCGCAGGGGCAGGACGATAATGGCGGCTTCCGCAACAACCCCAAGCAGTTAAGCAATGGGCAGTACCACATTTTCACCACCAATGCGTGCAGGCGTGATAAAAAGGTGAGTCACCGAGCGCACAGTGTATCTGAGCCGGCAGTCCCTAGATACCTCCAGTGGTCCGAGCAGACTATATCATGGAGTAGGGAGGATCACCCGCCAAGAGTTGACAATCCCGGCGACTTAGTGTTGGTCGTGGCTCCCCAAGTTGGAGGATATACTTTATCGAAGGTACTGATGGATGGTGGCAGCATCATCAACATATTATACTTCGACACCTTCCAAAGGATGAACCTGTTGGAGAAAGATTTGATGCCCTCAACCACGGTATTCCACGGGATTGTCCCAGGTAAATCGGCGTATCCCATAGGCCGAGTTAGGCTCATAGTTGCGTTTGGAACAGCGTCTAACTACAGGAGTGAGTCGCTTATGTTTGAGGTGGTCAAGTTAAAGAGCCCCTATCATGCGCTGTTTGGGCGACCGGCTTACGCCCGGTTCATGGCTCGCCCCTGCTATGTTTACCTTAAACTCAAGATGCCTGGTCCTAAAGGACCGGTCACGGTTGATGGCGATAGGAGGATTGCAAGAGAGTGTGAAATGTGGCTTACGCAGAAGTCGCCTGTGCTGCGAAAAAGCTTAAATATCACCAGGCCAATGTTGATCCGGCTGATATGTCACCTTTAAAGAAGCCAACAACAGATGCTGAGCCTCCCCTCAAATTCAAGCCAACAGATGACAATAAGACAGTGGATTTCGTCCCTGGCGACTCAACCAAGCAGTTCACTATTGGGACGGGTCTGGATCCCAAATAGGAAAGCACGCTCATCGAATTCATCCGTGAGAATCGGGACATGTTCGCATGGAAACCTTCTGACATGCCTGGTGTGCCGAGAGAATTCGCTGAGCACCATCTTAATGTTGACCCAAAAGCAAAACCTATTCAGCAATATCTTCGTAGGTTCAATGAGGAACGACGCAAGGCAATCAGGGAGGAAGTTGCCCGTCTCTTGGCCGCCGGATTCATCGTAGAGGTCTTCCACCCCAAATGGTTGGCTAACCCGGTCCTGGTGCTCAAGAAGAACGGTACCTTCCGTATGTGCATTGATTACACAGATCTTAACAGAGCTTGTCCAAAGGATCCTTTCACTCTTCCCCGCATCGATCAAATTATTTATTCAGTGGCGGAATGCGAACGTTTGTGCTTCCTGGACACTTATTCCGGATATCACCAGATCAAGATGGCCGTGGAAGATGAGGAGAAAACAGCTTTTATAACCCCCTTTGGGGCTTTTGGCTATGTGTCCATGCCATTCGGACTCAAGAGTGCAGGGGCGACTTATCAGCGCTGCATCCAAAATTGACTCCGTGGCCAAATCGGACGCAACGTCCATGCCTATGTTGATGACATTGTGGTTAAAACTCACAGGAAGGAAACGCTACTGGGAGATCTCAAGGAAACTTTTGATAATCTGCGGGTATATCAGATGAAGCTTAATCCCACCAAGTGTGTCTTTGGTGTTCCTGCAGGGAAATTGTTGGGTTTTTTGGTGTCTGAGCGCGACATTGAAGCTAACCCGGACAAGATCGAGGCGGTTACTTCCCTTGGGAAACCACCAAATATTAATCAAGTCCAACGGATGGCGGGTCGTATTGCGGCCTTAAGTCGCTTCATAAGTCGTCTGGGAGAAAAAGCTATTCCCCTTTATCACTTGCTTAGGAAATCTGACCATTTTGTTTGGACAGACGAAGCCAATGAAGCTTTCGAAGCCTTAAAACGGCAGCTGGTCAACCCACCGGTCTTGGCCGCCCCGACTGAGAAAGAGCCCATGCTTTTATATATTGCGGCAAACTCCAAAGCAGTGAGTGTGGCGGTGGTCGTCGAAAGGAAGGAGGAAGGGAAGGAATATCCTGTGCAGCGCCCGGTGTATTTCATCAGCGAGGTGCTAACTCTTTCCAAGAAGCGATACCCACACTCGCAGAAATTAGTTTATGGGGTCTTTATGGCAAGCCGGAAGCTCAAACATAATTTCCAAGAGCGTCCCATCACGGTGGTTAGCTCCGCTCCCCTCAGGGACATCATCCAGAATCGGGAGGCAACAGGGCGAATCGCCAAGTGGGCGATTGAACTTGGGCCGCACCACGTGCCATACACCCCTCGCACGGCTATCAAGTCTCAGGACTTGGTTGATTTCGTCAATTATTGGACCGAGTTACAGATCCCGGAAGACAGACCTGACCTTACATACTGGACTCTTTATTTTGACGGATCTAGACAGTTGGAAGGCTCGGGGGCTGGCGTGGTGCTGATATCACCTCAAGGAGACAAATTCTGCTATGTCCTCCGACTCATGTTTCCATGTACCACACGCTGCGGAATACGAAGATTTGCTTCATGGCTTGCGACTCGCCAAGGAGATGAACCTTATGCGGGTCAAATGTTTTGGCGATTCTGATTTGGTGGCTCAGCAAGTTTCAGGTACTTGGGTTTCTCGGGACCCCTTGATGGCGGCTTACAGGAGGGCTGTGTCTGATGTGGCGGGTCACTTCCATGGATATCAGGTCGATCACATCGACCGACGCCTTAACGAAGCAGCTGATACCCTTTCACGTCTCGGTTCCCAGCGTAAACCGGTTCCCCCCAATGTTTTTCTAGATACTCTACATAATCCTTCCGTAAGGTTGCCCTCGGAGGAGGAGTTGGCAATACCAGATCCTGAGTCTCAGTTCGTGGCGGCTCTCCGTGTTACGTCGGATTGGGTTCTTCCGTATCTGGCATATCTTGCCCGAGGTGAGTTACCTATAGATAAAGTGTTGGCTCGCCAAATCGTTCGGCGAAGCAAATCCATGGTGATCATCAATGGCGAATTATATAAACGAAGCACTTTCGGGGTTTTCCAAAGATGTGTTTCCTCCGAAGAAGGGTGCATAATTCTAAATGACATTTATTCCGGAGATTGTGGGCATCATGCCGGGTCACACTCCTTGGTTTCAAAAGCGCTCCGTCATGGTTTCTTCTGGTTGACGGCCCATGTGGATGCAGAGGAGATAGTTCGTCGATGTGATGGATGCCAGCGTTACGGGCGACAGGCCCATGTGCCGGCTCAAGAACTAAGGATGATACCCATCACTTGGCCTTTCACGGTCTGGGGGTTAGACATGGTTGGCCCCTTTAAGATGTCGTCCAACAAGAAAACTCATTTGCTGGTGGCGGTTGATAAGTTCACCAAGTGGATTGAAGCAGAACCTGTTGGAGCTTGCGTAGCGGAGACATCAGTCAAATTCTTGAAAAAATTGATCTTCCGAGTCGGATATCCACACAACATCATTACTGATAATGGCACTAATCTGTCTCAAGGAGCGATGCAGGAGTTTTGCCATCGTGAGCACATCCGGCTTGATGTTTCTGCGGTAGCTCACCCGCAATCTAATGGACAGGCGGAGTGGGCGAATTAGGAAGTTTTGCGAGGAATCAAGCCCTGACTCATGGTTCCCTTGGAACGTACCCCGGGGTGTTGGGTTGAGGAGTTGCCTTCAGTACTATGGAGCATCCGGACCACCCCGAACCATTCTACGGGTTTTACTCCCTTCTTTCTGGTATATGGAGCAGAAGCCGTTCTTCCCACTGACATTAGGCATGACCCGCCCAGAGTCGCCGCTTATGTGGAACAGGACAACGAGTTGGCGCGTCAAGACTCTTTGGACGCCTTGGAGGAAGCACGTGATTTGGCTGCAGCCCGATCGGCCATTTATCAGCAGGACTTACGGTGTTATCACAGCCGCCGGGTCAAGAGCCGAACTTTCCAGGAGGGCGACTTAGTGCTTCGACTGATACAAGATCGTACTGGCATGCATAAGTTATCACCACCATGGGAAGGACCGTTCGTCATCAGCAAAAACCTTCTCAACGGGTCCTACTATCTGGTGGATCTACGGCCTGATCGGCCAACCACGGAGGCTGAGTCAACTCGCCCCTGGAACATAGCCCACTTTGGCCTTATTACACTTGAGCTATTAGCTCTACGTTTTGTAAGTTTTTCATTTCTTATAAAGCAACAAAATTAACGCCTCCCGGCTTAGGGGCTTTCCTGCTAATTCATCTTATTGAAAGGTATGGATCTTTATTTTTGTTCATCAACAAGTCACCCAAGCATGGACGCTATCCATACCAAAGAGCTTAAGTCGCCACGATGCGCTTATTACAAAACTGGGTATCGATAAGCCAAAGAGGATCGAAGTCGCCACAAGCGCGCGATTCAAACATAGGCACCTTATATGATTCTGTGGATTAGGCCGGCTTACTTGAGGGCAGTTTGTTCTCAAGTCGTTTTGTGGTAATAGCGTATACGCTTCTACAATCCTATGACAGTCTTTCCCTTAATCATAGGTCACTTGGGGGCTTCCTCTCACCGAGATCAGCCTTACTACCCATTTTGCCTGTGAAAAATTACCGCATTACAAATGGTTATACTCGACTGTGTGTTGGCCGAATCGCCATATGGACCCGTGAACTCTTGGCGAGTTATTCCGCTCATGGAGCCTGAACTCGCCTTGGTTAAAACATGTTTGGTACCGGCTAGCGCCTCACATGGAAAATAGAGAAACCATTGGTTCATTGAACCCGCTTCACTGAAGCTTGACTCGTGCCTGATCAGCCGGTCTAAATACTTGAGCTTTTGATACAAAAGTCTCCCCCGGGTAGCACTTGAGTTTATTTAACTCGTCCTATCCTGTCGCGACCTGATGAGCCGACGAAATTGCTATTTTTTACCTTCCTGGCACTGCCACAAGGTCTTTCAGACTTTTTTCTGACTCGTCTCAAATATCTTGGGCCGATTATTATTTATTATCATCCATTACTCACCGAGATGGTTTGATATATGTTTTCAAGACTAACAGGTTGATGATCAAAATCATTCTAGCCATGGCGGGTCAAGCATCATAAAAACGCCTCAAACGGCGGGGCAAGCATTTTAAAGCGCCTTAAGGGCGACATAACGATTTTTCAAGATATCACAGAAGCAGTTTGATCTCTAAAAAGACTTATTACATGGCTCTTATGGCCAAATCTATGAAGTTTTATTCTGCTGATGTCCTCGGATCAGCCTGCTGCGAGCTCTGGCCGACTTCAATTTGCAAGTCGCCCAGTACCCAGTTACACTTGGATAACGCAGCGAACTCATCTTCATCGTTCAACATTGATGAGAGATCCACCTCCAAGTCAAAAGGATTCTTGGGTCGACGCGGATTTAAGCTGGTCGTTATAAAGGTTGGCGGGTTAACTTTCTTGTTCTTGTTGTCATAGGCGGCTTGGTATTTTGATGAATCCAAGCTTGCAGCAAGCTGAGTCGCCGCCAAACGGGATTCTTTGACAACACGCTGGTAGTCTTCTTCAGTAAATTCTGACCCATCATCCTTGAGCTGGGGAAAGCCTGCTGCTACTTTTTCTGGGTTTATTTCGGGAGCATACGCCAAACACCGACTCAGCATAGTCAGTGCTCCTTTTCGGGCGGCTGACCGAGTTAGCTCGCCAATTTGAGGAGGAAGAGTAGATAAGCAGCCAAGCATCTTCTTTATTGATGTTATGGGTTCCTTGGCACCCATCACTGCTTTCACGGTCAGCACACTTCCGGTATACAGTTGCTCCGTCAACGTATAAATCGCCTTCAGCATCACGACACAATCATCCTGAAGATTGGCGGCTCTCGGACCTGTGTAAGAGGTAATGATGGTCAACGATTTCTACAAGCTATTTATTTACAAAGTGCAAGGTCAAGGGTTGGTTTTTACCAAAAACGGCTTGCGCCATGTTGGAGATATTTTGCTTTAAGCCGGCCAGCTCTTGCTGCATAGTGTCCAATTTGGCTTCAGCTTTTTCTGCTCGCTTTATTAAGGCATCTTGATCAGCTTGAGCCTTTTTAAGTCGTTTTTCGCTTCTCCATCTCAGATAAGATCAGTTGACACTTCTCTTCTGATTTTGCCCGAGCATCCTACTGATCGGTTAAATTTTTCTTCAAGTCGCCAAATGCTGATTCAGTTTGGGTAAGTGATTCCTGTCGAAATATATAGTCAAGGGGCAAGTCTCAGAATTATTGCAAGCAACATCCCTGGCACTTGGGGGCTAATGTATAATTTTTTAGACAAAATTATACAGTATCAAGACCCGGGTCATCTTTTTACAGATGACCGGCCTTTGGGGGTTACAGGTCGAAAGTTTTTTCTTCAATTATCAAGACCCGGCTCATCATTTTACAGATGACCCGGCCCTTGGGGGTTACAGGTCGAAAGTTTTTTCTTCAATTATCAAGACCCGGCTCATCTTTTTACAGATGACCCGGCCCTTGGAGGTTACATGTCAAAAGTTTTTTCTTCAATTATCAAGACCCGACTCATCTTTTTACAGATGACCCGGCCCTTGGGGGTTATAGGTCGAAAGTTTTTTCTTCAAGTATCAAGACCCGGTTCATCTTTTTACAGATGACCCGGCCCTTGGGGTTACAGGTCGACAGATTCATTTTTACTATCAAGACCCGGCTCATCTTTTTACTGATGACCTGGCCCTTGGGGTTAATGAGGATAATACAGTGTGCAATAAGACGTACCTCATGTTTGTTCTTCAGCAATCGAAGCAGACTTTTTTCCATCTCATAACTCGCCTCCAGGCGACTTGCAAAGCCAGAGCAAAGTTCTTTGAATTCAAGATTCTCATACTAGGAGAGCTTAGCCTTGGAAAGTTCATGCTCAAAAACAGGTTGAGCTGATGATGATACATGCTTTGATAAAACTGTTGTGGCCGGCTTAGAGAAGCGAGTACCGTTGATAACTACAACATCTGGGTCTTCTGCTGTTTTCAATGGACTTGGCGGGTTAGGCGTTTCCATGGTTTCCTTGGGCGAGCTGGGGAGATCCACTTGATCTTCAGGTTTGTCTTGGTCCGGGTTATCCTGGATCGGCGCCGATTTTTCAAGAGGCTCCGAAGCTGTAATGGGAGTTGACCCGCCAGTTTTCCTTTTCTTCGCCTGTGCCCTAAGAGGAGAAGGGGGTGCATTTAAAGGAATAGATATTACCACCATCAGAACAAAGGTAAATGTTGTCAAAGGCTTACCCGGGGACACGGATCATCGGTGGAAGTGCCGACATCACTGAGTCGCCGGATGTGGGAGGAGAACTCTGCAAAAATAATACTTCAAAGATATGAGAGAGTTACAAACGCGATCCAAAAGGACATGAAGAAGTGTTATTAAAAGATACCTCATTTTGCCTTTTCTTGTTTCTTGTTGGTAACCCGGACACCAGGTCTCCAGAATGACTCCGAGTTTTCCGATTTGAGGCATGTTGTGCTTTCTTCAGAAGGAAATTTGGATCCAAACAAGCATTCGGGTGTGAGAGGGGAACTTTCCCACAAATTTGCCTAGCCGGCTTAGGCGGAGGAGAAGATGAGTCGGAGGAAACAGAAATTACCTCTATGGAGTCTTCTGGCTTTTATTTTCTTCATTCTACACAAGAGTTACAGAGGCGTAAATACAAAACTGTCAACAATGAATGGCAAGTTAAAAGAGGATGGATTTTTACCTCTGAAAGTACGTCGCCGACTTGGGACTCATCGGCGTCAGATGGCTCAGTGACGGCAGCTTTGCCTTTGCCCTTGGACTTCTTCTGCGGGGGCGGCCTGGCTTGCTTCATGGCCATCTTTTTTGGCCTCTTGGACCAGAATTTGTCACCTTTCTGAAACAATATTTTTTATTTTACAAGAGGACTTAGCCCAAGTAAGACGGAAGGAATAAAAACAAGTGGCGGGTTAAGTTATTTACCTTTGGTGCCGGGTTGATCTTGCAGAATGGCTTAAGACCTATTTGGCCGCATTTTGCCGCGGGTTCGCCGGTCAACTTCTTGATGATGGTTACAATATCATTTTCTGTCAGAGCCGTGTGGAAGTAGCACTGAGGGTGATCCAGGGTGCCATCAAAATCACACATTAATCCGTCCCGGCGACTTAAGGGGAGGATACACCATTCAACCCAGCAGCGGATCAAGTCAACACCAGTAAGGCCGTTGTTTGTCAAAGATCTTAACTCGGACAACACTGGGATAAAGTCTGACTCCTCTTCTTCGGTGAGCTTATCTGGGAGTTTGAAATTTGTTGGAAGGCGATCTTCCCTATAACCGAGAAGCTTATTCTCGCCCTCAGGCGAAGTCTCCCGGTAGTAAAACCAAGACTCGCCCCAGCCTTTGGGATGGCTTGGCATGGCGAGTGACGGGAATGAACTATCCCTACGGCGTTGAACATTGACACCTCCAAGCTCCAGGCTAGGGCCATTGGAAAATTCTGTTTGGCGATATAAATGGAAGAAGTACCAGAATAAAGGAACTGAGGGCTCCATCCGCAAGTAGGCCTCACAGAACACTTGGAACTGGCATAAATTGCTTATCGAGTTGGGCCCTAAATCCTGGAGGCGGACATTCATAAAGGTCATGGCATCTCTGAGGAATTTCGATCCGGGTGGCTTAAAACCCCGTTCAAGGTGTTCAACAAAAACAACTATCTCCCCTTCCTTCGGGTTGGGGATTTCCTCTCCTAACCCGGTACGCCAACCGATAACCTCTTGAGGGTCCAGATTCCCCGTTTTTACATAGTTGTTGAGGAGAGCTTCGTCAACCTTGGTTGGGAGCCAATCACTTTTGAAAACAGTGCCCATGCTACAAAGGGATAAAATTATGGGTAAATCAACACGCCAAGCATCTACTAAAAATGGTGAAACAAGTTCATTTGACACGCCAAACAATTTGCCTGATGGCTGAGGGAGTTTTTTGACCCGCCGATAAAGGTCCGGGTCAGGCTGCGAGGGCGACTTATGAAACTCTTACTACTTAAAGGAGAGGTGTTTCAGAGCTTCAGTAGTATTTGCCAAGATGGTGAAGTATGAGATTATAAACAGGTTTCACTCGACAAGCGATAAATTATGGATCTACTAGACAAACAGAAATGAATGCGAAAAGGTCTGGATAAAACGGCATGTGACTAAGGTGGGAACAATACTGTTGATCTGGTGAACTCTTTTCTAAGTATGCAAATCAAGGCCGGACAACTAAAGGTATGGAAAACATTGCTGTGTTCGCTATCATCACCGCCAACTAGTCGGGAATTATGAAGCCATTCGAGATGTTCCAAGAACACTGTGGGCATGAACCTCGAGAAACTTGGATCTGCCTTCAATGGCGGGATGCTGACCTGGTAAATGTGGCTGGAGGTGTCCGAAGAGGGTTTCGCCGCGAGCGTTGCGCGGACGGTGGTTAAGATCTCGGACGGTCACAAAGATCTCGGGAGGCGACGAGGTGCTCGATGGCGACAAGGTGCTCGACGGCGGCGAGGCGTTCGACGGTGACGAAATGCTCGGTCACGACGAGGTGTTTGGCGGCGACGAAGTTTTCGGGCGGCGTCGAAGCTTTCGGACAACGTCAAAGTCTTTGGGTGGCGGCGGAGCTCTCGGGTGGCGATGAGGCTCTCGGTGCGACATCGAGGAAGAGAAGGGCGACAAGATGGGTAGGTGAAATGTGCCCTGTCCCTTCCTCCCGCCTATTTATCAGGTCGGGTGCTAGGATCGAGGCGCCATGAGCGGGAACTGCCAAAAGATAAAGATTCGCCATGATGGCGCCCCGAAATTTTTGGGATAACGATACCGAAGGATTCGTTGGAGATGACGTCATCATATCTTCCGAGATTCAAGGGATAAGAAGGCGCCAACAAGAAGCGGTTTGGCAACGTGAGTTTTTCCGCAGCAGATGGCGGTTTAAGTGTATGGTGCATAAGAAGAGTGAAGATGAATCGCCCCTAACTGAGTGAGGATATTGGCGTGAAAGAAATTCAAGTCAATCTGGGGCCTAATGTCGGGGATATTATCCGTTGGGTAACCCGCCCTAGTTGGGCCGGGTCACCAAAGCTGGCGACTCATCTCCAAGTAGTTTTGGCCTTGGCCCAGTAAGGCCGGAAGCCGTATGGCGGTTCAGGACCTTCGGGAGGAGTCCATAGTAGAGAAGGTCTCCAAGTCTTGGAAAGATGGCGACTTAGAGATCGGAAGAGTCACGATTTGTGAAAAGGAAAGGATCCTTTTAAACCCTAAGGACTCGACCTGTATATAAAGGCGAGTCCCAGGGAAAGAGAGGGCAGGTTAGAAATCATCGAGTGCTAGGTCAGGCGAGTTACGCCCTCCTTGTAATTGAAACACCATCAATACAACACAAAGCAGGACATAGGCTTTTACCTCCTCACGAGGGGCCGAACCTGGGTAAATCTCTGTCTCGCTCCCGTTCAACCCCTTTGAGTCGCCACCAAGGTGCGATGGCTCCAACACTAAGTCCTTTCACGAGGACATCTGCCGTGACAAAAGCACGATAGTTACCGAATGTTGTTCGGAGTCCCGGATGAGATCACGGACGTCACGAGGATTTCCGGAATGGTCCGAAGATGAAGATTGATATATAGGATGACCTCATTTGATTACCGGAAAGTTCTCGGCTTTACCTGGAATGTACCGGGAGTGACGAATGGGTTCCGGATGTTCACCGGGGGGGGGGGGGGCAGCCCACCCAGGGGAAGCCCATAGGCCTTAGGGGTGCCGCACCAGCCCTTAGTGGGCTGGTGGGACAGCCCAAGAGGCCCTATGCACAGGAGATAAAAGAAATCAAAGACAAAAAAAGGGGAAGTGGGAAGGAAGGGAAGGACTCCACCTTCCAATCCTAGTTGGACTATGATTGGAGGTGGACTCCTCCACCCCTTGCTTCGGCTGACCCCTTGGGGCTCTCTTGAGCCTCAAGGCAAGGCCCTCCCCCTCCCTCCTATATATACTGAGGTATTAGGGTTGATTTGAAACAACTTTGCCACGGCAGCCCGACCACATACCTCCACGGTTTTTCCTCTAGATCGTATTTCTGCGGAGCTCGGGCGGAGCCCTGCTGAGATAGATCACCACCAACCTCCGGAGCACCGTCATGCTGCCGGAGAACTCATCTACCTCTCCGTCTCTCTTGCTGGATCAAGAAGGCCGAGATCATCGTCGAGTTGTACGTGTGCTGAACGCGGAGGTGCCGTCCGTTCGACACTAGATCGGAGCGGATCGTGGGACGGATCGGGGGACGGTTTGTGGGACGGTTCGCGGGGAGGATCGAGGGACGTGAGGATGTTCCACTACAAGGGTACGTAGATCGGAAATCCCCTCTCGTAGATGGACATCACCATGATAGGTCTTCGTGCGCGTAGGAAATTGTTTGTTTCCCATGCGACGTTCCCCAATAGTGGCATCATGAGCTAGGTTCGTGCGTAGATGTCATCTCGAGTAGAACACAAAAGTTTTTCTGGGCGGTGATGTGCGATTTGCTGCCCTCCTTAGTCTTTTCTTGATTCCGCGGTATTGTTGGATCGAAGCAGCTCGGACCGACATTACTCGTACGCTTACGAGAGACTGGTTTCATCGCTACGAGCAACCCCGTTGCTCAAAGATGACTAGCGAGTGTCGGTTTCTCCAACTTTAGTTGAATCGGATTTGACCAAGGAGGTCCTTGGAGAGAGGTTAAATAGCAATTCATACATCCCTGTTGTGGTGTTTGCGTAAGTAAGATGCGATCCTACTAGATACCCATGGCAACCACGTAAAACATGCAACAACAATTAGAGGACGTCTAACTTGTTTTTGCAGGGTATGCTTGTGATGTGATATGGCCGACGATGTGATGTGATATGGCCGTCGATATGATGTGATATATTGGATGTATGCGATGATCATGTTGTAATAGTTAATATCGACTTGCACGTCGATGGTACGGCAACCGGCAGGAGCCATAGGGTTGTCTTTAAACTAATATTTGTGCTTGCAGATGCGTTTACTATATTGCTAGGACGTAGCTTTAGTAGTAATAGCATGAGTAGCACGACTACCCCGATGGCGACACGTTGATGGAGATCATGGTGTGTTGCTGGTGACAAGAAGATCGTGCCGGTGCTTTGGTAATGGAGATCAAGAAGCACATGATGATGGCCATATCATGTCACTTATGAATTGCAAGCGATGTTAATCCTTTTATGCACCTTATTTTGCTTAGAAAGACGGTAGCATTATGAGGTGATCTCTCACTAAAATTTCAAGATGAAATTGTGTTCTCCCCGACTGTGCACTGTTGCTACAGTTCGTCGTTTCGAGACACCACGTGATGACCGGGTGTGATAGACTCAACGTTCACATACAACAGGTGCAAAATAGTTGCACACGCGGAACACTCGGGTTAAGCTTGACGAGCCTAGGATGTGTAGACATGGCCTCGGAACACATGAGACCGAAAGGTTGATCATGAATCATATAGTTGATATGATTATCATAGGGATGCTTACCACTGAAACTATCCTCAACTCACGTGATGATCGGACTTGAGCTAGTGGAATTGGATCATGAACCACTCAAATGACTAGAGAGATGTACTTTTTGAGTGGGAGTTTAGCAAGTAATTTGATTAGTTGAACTTTAATTATCTTGAACTTAGTCTAAAGTCCACTTTGAAAATATTTGTGTTGTAGATCAATGGCTCACGCGACAGTCACCCTGAATTTTAATACGTTCCTACAGATAGCTAAGTTGAAACATGATGGAAGCAACTTTGTAGACTGGGCTCGTAATCTTAATTTGCTCCTGCAAGCTGGGAAGAAGGATTATGTCCTTAATGCTGCGCTAGGAGATGAACCACCCGCCGCGGCTGACCAAGATGCTAAGAACACTTGGTTAGCACGCAAGGAGAACTACTCAGTAGTTCAATGTGCAGTCTTGTATGGCTTAGAGCCGGGATTTCAACGTCGCTTTGAGCATCATGGAGCATATGAGATGTTCCAGGAGTTGAAGTTTATCTTTCAGAAGAACGCCCGGATCGAGAGGTATGAGACCTCCGATAAATTATATGCTTGCAAGATGGAGGAGGATTCGTTTGTCAGTGAACATGTGCTCAAAATGTTTGGGTAAACAAACCGTCTCGCTGAGCTGGGGATTGAACTCCCACAAGAGTCTATCACTGACAGAATTCTTCAATCACTGCCACCAAGCTATAAGAGCTTTGTGTTGAACTATAACATGCAAGGGATGAACAAGTCACCCGATGAGTTATTCGCGATGCTAAAAGTCACAGAGTCAGAACTCCGTAAAGAGCATCAAGTGTTGATGGTTAATAAGACCACTAGTTTCAAGAGAAACGGCAAAGGAAAGAAGGGTAATTCAAATAAGAGCGGCAAGCCTGTTGCCAATCCGACGAAGAAGCCCAAAGCTGGACCTAAGCCTGAAACGGAGTGCGATTATTGCAAAGGTATGGGTCACTGGAAGCGCAACTGCCCCAAGTATCTGACTGATAAGAAGGCGGCCAAGGAAAAATCAGGTATATTCGATATACATGTTATTGATGTGTACTTAACCAGCTCTCTTAGTAGTGACTGGGTATTCGATACCGATTCTGTTGCTCATATTTGCAACTCGAAACAGGAATTGTGGAATAAGAGAAGGCTGGCGAAGGATGAAGTGACGATGCGCGTGGGAAATGGTTCCAAGGTTGATGCAATCGCCGTCGGCACAGTTTCACTTCAGTTACCATCAGGATTAGTTATGAACTTAAATAAATGTTATTTAGTGCCTGCATTAAGCATGAACATTATATCTGGATCTTGTTTATTGTGAGACGTTTACTCGTTTAAGTTAGAGAATAATGGTTGTTCTATTTCTATGAGTAATATCTTTTATGGTCATGCACCCAATGTGAGAGGATTGTTCATATTGAATCTTGATAGTGATAATACACATATACATAACATTGAGACCAAAAGAGTTAGAGTTAACAATGATATCACCATGTTTTTATGGCACTGCCGCTTAGGTCATATTGGTGTAAAGCGCATGAAGAAACTCCATACCGATGGACTTTTGGAGTCACTTGACTTTGATTCACTTGACACGTGCGAACCATGCCTCATGGGCAAGATGAATAAAACTCCGTTCTCCGGAACAATGGAGCGTGGAAGTGACTTGTTGGAAATCATACATACCGATGTGTGTGGTCTGATTAGTGTGGAGGCACGCGGCGGATATCGTTATTTTCTCACCTTCACTGATGATTTGAGTAGATATGGTTATGTCTACTTGATGAAGCACAAGTCTAAAACATTTGAAAAGTTCAAACAATTTCAGAGTGAAGTCGAAAATCATCGTAACAAGAAGATCAAGTTCCTACGGTCTGATCGTGGGGGTGAATATCTGAGTTTCGAGTTTGGTGCTCACTTAAGACAATGTGGAATTGTTTCACAGTTGACACCGCCTGGAACACCACAACGTAATGGTGTGTCCGAACGTCGTAATCGTACTTTATTAGAGATGGTGCGATCTATGATGTCTCTTACCGATTTGCCGTTATCGTTTTGGGGTTATGCATTAGAAATTGTTGCATTCACTTTAAATAGGGCACCATCGAAATCCATTGAGACAACACCATATCAGCTGTGGTATGGCAAAAGACCAAAGTTGTCATTTCTTAAAGTTTGGGGATGTGATGCTTATGTCAAAAAACTTCAGCCTGAAAAGCTGGAACCGAAAGCGGAAAAGTGTGTCTTCATAGGTTACGCGAAAGAGACAGTTGGGTATACCTTCTATCTCAAATCCGAGGGCAAAGTGTTTGTTGCTAAGAATGGCGCTTTTCTCGAGAAGGAGTTTCTCTCGAGAGAATTGAGTGGGAGGAAGATAGAACTTGATGAGGTTGTCGAACCTCTCATCCCTCTGGGTGGTGGCGCAGGGCAAGGGGAAACCGCTGTCGTTGCGACGTCGGTTGAGGAGGAAGTTAATGATGATGATCATGAAACTCCGGATCAAGTTCCTATCGGACCTCGCAGGTCGACGAGACCGCGTACTACTCCAGAGTGGTACGGTAATCCCGTCTTATCAATTATGTTGTTGGACAACAATGAGCCTGCGAATTATGAAGAAGCAATGGTGGGCCCGGATTCCAACAAATGGCTGGAGGCCATGAAATCCGAGATAGGATCTATGTATGAAATCAAAGTGTGGAATTTGGAATTACTACCTGAAGGCCGCAAGGCTATTCAGAACAAATGGATCTTTAAGAAGACGGACGCTGACGGTAATGTGACCGTTTATAAAGCTCGACTTGTGGCAAAGGGTTTTTCACAAGTTCAAGGAATTGACTACGATGAGGCATTCTCACCCGTAGCGATGCTTAAGTCCGTCCAAATCATGTTAGCAATAGCTGCATTTTTCGATTATGAAATCTGGCAGATGGATGTCAAAACGGCGTTCCTTAACGGTTTCCTTAAGGAAGACCTGTATATGATGCAACCCGAAGGCTTTGTCGATCCTAAAAATGCTAACAAAGTGTGCAAGCTCCAGTGATCCATTTATGGACTGGTGCAAGCATCTCGAAGTTGGAATAAACGCTTTGATGAGGTGATCAAAGCATTTGGGTTTATACAAGTGGTAGGAGAATCTTGAATTTACAAGAAAGTGAGTGGGAGCTCTGTGGCATTTCTAATATTATATGTAGATGACATATTGCTGATTGGAAACGACGTGGAGCTCTTGGAGAGCATAAAAGGTTACTTGAATAAAAATTTCTCTATGAAGGACTTAGGAGAAGCTGCTTACATTCTAGGCATTAAGATCTATAGGGACAGATCAAAACGCGTGATAGGATTTTCGCAAAGCACGTACCTTGATAAAGTTTTGAAGAGGTTCAAAATGGAACAATCCAAGAAGGGGTTCTTGCCAGTTTTACAAGGTACGAGATTGAGTAAGACTCAGTACCCAGCAACTGATAAAGATAGAGAGCATATGAGTTCCGTCCCCTATGCTTCATCCATAGGTTCTATCTCATATGCAATGCTGTGCACTAGACCGGACGTTAGCCTGGCCATAAGTATGGCAGGCAGGTTCTAGAGTAATCCAGGAGTGGATCACTGGACGGCGGTCAAGAATATCCTGAAGTACCTGAAAAGGACTAAGGAGATGTTTCTCGTATATGGAGGTGACAAAGAGCTCACCGTAAAAGGTTACGTTGGTGCAAGCTTTGACACAGATCCGGACGACTCTAAGTCGCAGACCGGATACGTATTTATTCTTAAAGGGGGTGCGGTAAGCTGGTGCAGTTCCAAGCAAAGCGTCGTAGCTGATTCTACATGTGAAGCGGAGTACATGGCTGCCTCGGAGGCAGCTAAGGAGGGTGTGTGGATGAAGCAGTTCATGACGGATCTTGGAGTGGTGCCGAGCGCACTGAATCTAATAACCCAGTTTTGTGACAACATGGGTGCCAATTCCTTAGCAGAGGAACCACGGTTTCACAAGAAGACCAGACACATCAAACAACGCTTCAACCTCATCCGCGACTACGTCAAGGAGGAGGACGTGAATATCTGCAAAGTGCACACGGATCTGAATGTGGCAGACCCGCTGACTAAACCTCTTCCACGGGCAAAGCATGATCAACACCAGAACTGTATGGGTGTTAGATTTATTACAATGTAATTCGCATGACGATGTGAGGACAAGATTATTGACTCTAGTGCAAGTGGGAGACTGTTGGAATTATGCCCTAGAGGCAATGATAAATAAGTTATTATTATAATTCCTGTATCAAGATAATCGTTTATTATCCATGCTATAATTGTGTTGAATGAAGACTTAGATACATGTGTGGATACATTGACAGAACACTGTCCCTAGCAAGCCTCTAAGTTGGCTAGCCAGTTGATCAAGGATAGTCAAGGTCTTCTGACTATGTACAAGGTGTGGTTGCTTGATAACTGGATCACATCATTGGGTGAATCATGTGATGGACTAGACCCAAACTAATGAACGTAGCATGTTGATCGTGTCATTTTGTTGCTACTATTTTTTGCTTGTCAAGTATTTATTCCTATGACCATGAGATCATATAACTCACTGGCACCGGAGGAATGCCTTGTGTGTATCAAACGGCACAGCGTAACTGGGTGACTATAAAGATGCTCTACAGGTATCTTCGAAGGTGTCCGTTGAGTTAGTATGGATCAAGACTGGGATTTGTCACTCCGTGTGACGATAAGGTATCTCACGGCCCACTCGGTAATACAACATCACACATAAGCCTTGTATTACGGAGCGATTAAAGAGACTTGCCGGTAAACGAGATTGAAATAGGTATGCGGATAATGACGATCGAATCTCGGGCAAGTAACATACCGAAGGATAAAGAGAATGACATACGGGATTATATGAATCCTTGGTACTGAGGTTCAATCGATAAGATCTTCATAAAATATGTAGGATCCAATATGGGCATCCAGGTCCCTCTATTGTATATTGACCGAGGAGTCCCTCAGGTCATGTCTACATAGTTCTCGAACCTGCAGGGTCTGCACACTTAAGGTTCGACGATGTTTTATGCGTATTTGAGTTATATGGTTGGTTACAGAATGTTGTTCCGAGTACCGGATGAGATCACAGACGTCATGAGGGTTTCCGAAATGGTCCGGAGACGAAGATTGATATATAGGATGACCTTATTTGATTACCGGAAAGTTTTCGGCTTTACCGGGAATGTACCGGGAGTGACGAATGGGTTCCGGATGTTCACCGGGGGGGGGGGGGGGGGGTAGCCCACCCGAGGGAAGCCCATAGGACTTAAGGGTGCTGCACCAGCCTTTAGTGGGCTGGTGGGACAGCCCAGGAGGCCCTATGGGCAGGAGATAAAAGAAATCAAAGAGAAACAAAAAAAGGGGAAGTGGGAAGGAAGGGAAGGACTCCACCTTCCAATCCTAGTTGGACTAGGATTGGAGGTGGACTCCTCCACCCCTTGCTTCAGCCGACCCATTGGGGCTCTCTTGAGCCTCAAGGCAAGGCCCTCCCCCTCCCTCCTATATATACTGAGGTATTAGGGCTGATTTGAAACAACTTTGCCACGGCAGCCCTACCACATACCTCCACGATTTTTCCTCTAGATCGTATTTCTGCGGAGCTCGGGCGGAGCCCTGCTGAGATAGATCACCACCAACCTCCGGAGTGCCGTCATGCTGCCGGAGAACTCATCTACCTATCTGTCTCTCTTGCTGGATCAAGAAGGCCGAGATCATCGTCGAGCTGTACGTGTGCTGAACGCGGAGGTGCCGTCCGTTCGGCACTAGATCGGAGCGGATCGTGGGACGGATCGCGGGACGGTTCGTGGGGCGGATCGAGGGACGTGAGGATGTTCCACTACATCAAACGCATTTCTTAACGCTTCCTGTTGTGCGATCTACAAGGGTACGTAGATCGGAAATCCCCTCTCTTAGATGGACATCACCATGATAGGTCTTCGTGCGCGTAGGAAATTTTTTGTTTCCCATGCGACGTTCCCCAACAACCGGAAGGGTTCTGGAGGCCCACAGGGAGGGGCCACAAGCCCCAGAGGGCTACGTGGGCCAAGTGCGGGGGGAACCAGCCCCTAGGTGGGCTGGTGTGCCCCCCACACCCAGCCCATGCGGAACCAATAGGGAGGGAGGGCAAACCCTAGGCGTTGGTGGGCCTAAGGCCCACCTAGGGGTGCGTCACCCCCTCTCCCTGCCCTGGCTGCCGCACCTCCCATCTGGGGGGCTGACGCACCACCTAGGGTGGGAACCCTAGGGGTGGCACACCCCCTCCCCTCCTCCTATATATATAGATGGTTTTGGGGCTGTTTTACACACAATTTTCCCTCTCCCTCGGCGCAGCCCTGCTCCCCTCCTTCCTCCTCCCCCTCGGTGCTTGGCGAAGCCCTACCAGAGACCTCGTCTCTCCATCGTCACCACGTCGTCGTGCCGCCGGAGATCTTCCCCAACCTCTCCCTCCTCCTTGCTGGATCAAGGTGCAGGAGATGTCACCGGGCTGCACGTGTGTCGAACGCAAAGGTGCCGTGGTTCGGCACTAGATCAGAATCACACCGCGATCTGAATCGCCGCGAGTACGACTCCATCAACCGCATTCTAGCAATGCTTCTGCTTAGCGATCTTCAAAGGTATGAAGATGCACTCACCCCTCTCTCGTTGCTGGTATCTCCATAGGAAGATCTGAATATGGCGTAGGAAAATTTTGAATTTATGCTACGTTACCCTACAATGAGAGACATAGTTGTTGATCCCACTTTCAAAGTGAGGTTTCTCATGAGGACGGCGAAAACATTATATGGTTATGAAGTCAAGTATGGGAAGGCATGGATGGCCAAGGCAAATGCTAATAGGATGTTGTATGGTGGTTACGAAGAAGCATACAACCGGCTCCCCAGATTGTTGGGAGCGATTGCACATAGGAACCCAGGCATGTATCATGTCATCGATGATAACCACATAGTGTTCCATCGTGCTTTCTAGAGTTATGGACAATGTGTGGAAGCATTTAAGCATTGCCGTCCAGTCTTGTTGGTAGATGGCACCTTCTTGACCGGCAGATACAAGGGCACACTAATGGTAGCAATGCCCACTCGTCGAACAACAATGTGTTGCCAGTTTCATTTGCTTTGGTGCCTTCCGAGCACCAAGACAATTGGGAGTGGTTCATGGGTCATGTGAGGCACAAGGTGATCGTTGGTAGGGAGGTATGCATCATATCGGACCGGCACCATGGCATACTTAAGGCAGTGGACATTGTTATTCCAGGCTTTCCAAAGCTTCACCACAGATGGTGCATGAGGCATTTCGTGGCCAACTTTTACCGGGCATGTAAGAGCAAGGAGTTCAGTAAAGACCTTACCCATGTATGTGTGGCCTTCACCACCCAAACTTCCGATGCTCGGTACAACAAACTCTTTGCAGCGGTGAACTACGGGGGAAAATAATTCTTAACCAGGAATTTCAGCGAGTAGAACAAGTGGGCACATGCTCATGATGACGGAGGAAGGCGGTATGGTGACATGATGAATAACTTGGTTGAATGTTTCAACATCGTGCTCAAGGGTGCTCGTTCTTTACCGATGACAGCAATAGTGGAGTATACTTTCTTCAAGCTCGATGAGTACTTTCAGAGTCATTCCGAAGATACTACCGACTGGATAGGTGAGAAAATGGATTATCCGGCGAAGGTTGATGAATGGCTTTAGTTACAAGCAATCAAGTCCTCGCAGCAACAAATTATCACATTTGACAGATATGAAGTGAAATATCAAATTAACGAGCCAGGTTTCACAACACGTGACGGTCATTCATATGGTGGTGCCTCATTTGAGGTGCACCTCCAGACACGATGGTGCCAGTGCGAGAGGCCTAGTAAGTATCATTGGACATGCTCACATTTTATAACAGCAGCGGAGACGACAAACATATCAGTTTGCGATGGGAAAATCGTGCGTATGCAAGAGTTCCATGTGGAAGCTACTAGGTTGACATGGGCGCCTTGGTTTCACCCCTTTCTTAGACCAATCACAATGGCCTGAGTATCATGGCACCTATATTAAGCCAGACCCTGCCTTGAAGGTGGAGATCAAGGGTAGAAGGAGAACTAAGAGGTTCATGGGTGATATGGATGACCTTGCTGGATACACTGGCATGAATCAATTTGGTAGCGGGCATTTCATGGAGGCTCGTGATATCAATTGTGAGGTTTACAATTAAGGTCGACACAATACATGTACATGCAAGAAAAGGAGAACGTCGAAGGGGGTGGTGGGTGTGGTACAGGAAGCACAAGTGCTAGAGGTGGCGGTGGTGGTGGTCGTACATGAAGCACAAGTGTTAGAGTTGGTGGTGGTGGTGGTTGTCGTACAGGAAGCACAAGTGCTAGAGGTGGTGGTGGTGGTGGTGGTGGTCGTACTGGAAGCACAAGTGCTAAGGTGGAGGTAGTGGTGGTGGACGTATAGGAAGCACAAGTATTAGAGGTCGTGGTGGTGGACGTAGAGAAAGCACAAGTGCTAGAGGTGGTGTTCATCGTAGAGGATATGTTGATAATGGATCAACATTCGGTTATTGGCTTAATCTAGATGGTTGATATAAGAAGAATGGTATATTACGTATTCATACAAGTCATTTGATTTCTTGCTTTATTTTTTTGTATTTAAATAATTTGTTTTTGTATTTTGTTAACAAGTGCTTATTCATTTTGTAGGCGTGTCTTCATCCGGTTCGATGGAGAGGTCGCCGTGGGCCGACCAAGAGGACATGACAAAGAAGTGGATGGCGGCCGAGTTGGACAAGACCAAGGATAAGGATGTTCCCACACCACCATGTTGGCGCGGTGATGTTTGCAAGGTGAAGGTGTCCATTGACCGTAAAAAAGAATGGATAGAAGGCAGAAGATTTATCGTGTGTCCCAACTATGCACATGATCGTGCGCGGACAACTAACGCATATGACTTACCACTGGTATGTTAGATGTGACATACAAATATCTTTAGTTTGGTTGAAGTCATATTACTAATATAAACATGTCTTTTATGTAGTCGCCTCCGCCTCTTTGCAAGTACTTTAGTTGGATAGATCAAGAAGTACCCCAACGTGTCCAAGAGGCCCAATATCGAGACGCCATGTGGAGACAATGCATTTTCAATGAATCTTTAGCACATGAGGAGGAGAGGGAGCGTCGTGAGAAGGAGAAGAAGGAGATGAAGAAGCATGAGGAAGAGAAGAAGCGCAAAGAGAAGGAGGCTCACCAAGAAGAGAGGGTAATATATCTTGCAAGGGCTTGTGATGCACAAGCAGAGGACGAGAATTAAGTATCTTCTTTCTCTTATCTTTGCCTTTCTTCTTCTACTTCGTCGGCTATGACGGTTGTGACGGTCGTGGAGCATCAATATCTACCTCATGCTCATGTGTCTGCTCCTCTTGTATTTGTACCTCTTCTTCTGTATCATCGATGGTGAGATGACGACATCTAGCTCTGGAGGAGCTGCTAGTACCAGCTGTAAACACGTCCACGGACTGAGCACCATGGCAAGAAAGAATAGCTGCCACTTGTGGAACCTTGCCTTAAACTTCTGAGACAACACAACACACTATGTTAGACGCAAATAACTAATCCATTAAGACAAGCATTTGTAAACATGGTCATACCTCCACCGTGGTCCTAAGAGCTCTATCACATAATGCACCTCCTAGGGGATGACTTAGTGCTACATTGGCATCATTCACGCACATAAGGAACTCTCTGCCCTGCAATTCATTAACACAACAAACATTATTATTTGAAAAAGACAAGGTAATGCAAGTTGGTTCACGTTAATTCAACTACCACTTTTTCATGCATGGCTGCGTAGTCAACTAGACTCCCTACGGTCTCTCGCACAACCATGTTCAAGGCATGATAACCTTCTATAAATGAAGGGTCTTCCAACACCAACTCAGACCACTCCTCCTGAGTCCAACCGGGCTTAAGCTTCAACCGATAACGCTGCCCCTACCACACAAGATATTTCTGGTATGCTGAATCATTATGGGGTCTATTCTCTAACTCCACAAACGTCTGTGTCTGATTCCACATTGCTATCCAATGATTGTGTTTGTTCGCCCAATCTGATATATAGTGATCGTTCCTTCGACTAAACCTACAAATGATGCACGTTTTAAAGCATGAGAGAACATAGACTTTCACAATGCTAGAGTACAAATCTCATATGCATTTTGGCTCACCTATGTAGCTTTGTGATTGTCTCCTTGCTCTCCTCAATTGGAATACCTTGTACTTTTCCAAATTGCCTGGCAACACGGTCTACAAAGTGCCACTTGACAACATAAAGGAATATCATTGGACACCTCGTCTGCCAAAGAAGATTATCACGCGTGCACATCTCGTTGAGGTTGAAATCACAATCATTCTCATAAGGCCGCCAGAAAACCTACAATAGGATGAGCTGAGATATTAGGTACACATTCTCATAAGGCTGCTAGAAAACCTACAATAGGAGGAGCTGGAATGTTGATACCTGCTCAGCAGTCAAGGTGTCCAGCTCGTTCACATAACACTTGTATCGCACATGAGAGCTTCCGGTGTAAACCGACACATGATCCCAATAATAGGCAATTGTGGGGCAGCGATATGGATCTTGATTATCAATCCCTTCATGCGGATTGAGATTTGGGTTATCGGGGTTCTTTATCACGGGCCGTCCAACCGTCAACCACTCCCACATCCACACACAGAGGCTCCACACAAACCCGCACAATGAAGATGTGTCTTTTGTCCTAGTTGACGCCTGGTCCGACTGCAATTAAACATACATGATACAAATGTGTGGAGCATGGCAATGAAAGATAAATGTGCACATAGCTCTTACCTAACGGTACAAGTATGCTAGTGCTGCTAAACCCCAGCTAAACTGAGTATCCCAATCCCTGAGTAGCTCCAAATACATCGAGAGGGCTGAGTTCCCAGTTGCGTCTACGAAGACCACTTTGGTTAGCAGATACCAAAGATAGGCATGAGCATACTGTTGTACAACCATCTCATCGGCATCTACAGGGGGCAGATTGTTTGCTCCTCTAACTTATTCTAACCAGGAATGCTTCACTTTCGAGCTATCAGCCTTGCCTGGTAGAGCGAGAGGGGGCTGGACACCAATTAAATCACCAACCCGAGCTTGCTAGTTAACGGCGCTAACATGACCCGGAACAACTAAGCCGTTGATAGGAAGTCCGCTTATCATGGTCATGTCCTCTAGGGTCATCGTCATCTCCCCATAGGCAAGGTGGGAAGAATGTGACTCGGGCCGCTAACAATCCGTAAGTGCAGCGACTGCTGCATGGTTCACCGGTGGTGGGGTTCGCTTGAATTGCAACACAAAGGGTAGAAGACCTAATCTTGCAATGTATGGCTCGTATCGCACGTCGTACGGAAAATCATTCGCACCATGACCCCTCATGCACATAGCTACTACATGCTGCAAAGAATGTGAGCTTCATATTAGTACGAAAAATACACATGAAAAGCACGAATTATTGATAAGTCAAACTTCTTACCTTCCGATCCTCAATGGCGCGAGCACGATGCTCTTTGTCGAACTCTTCGATTAAACCGTCATCGAACTCTTCGATTAAACCGCCATACCAAGGGCCATCATCATCCACCATCCTACCAAAAAATAACAAACATCAAATTTCATCATCTCTTTTGCAAAAAAATAATATGTCAACAATATGTCCATGTATATCATAATCCAACATATTAAAAAAATGCCAACAATATGTCCATCTATATCATCATCCAACATATTAAAGAAAATGCCAACAATACGTCCATCTATATGTGCCAAAATCTACAACTACACAACTATATCATCTAACATATTGAACTACACAAAAAATAAAATGACCCAAAAGCCAAAATAAAATCTGCCTAACATATTGAACTACACAAATTTTTTATATCTAACATCTAATCTTATCCCTAAAACTAAGACAAAATCATCTAATCCGATCCCTACTTAAAATCTACCTAATATATTGAACTAAATCATCTAACAACTACAAAAAAATCCCTAAAACTAAGACAAAATCATCTAATCTAACATAACCTAATATACAAAAATATTATCAAAATAAGATGTAAAAAACAAAAACAAAATTGGATGGTTTGGGGGAGATTACCTCAATGAAGCTTGGGGGATCCGATCTATTAATTTTGGTGGAGGAGGGAGTAGATCAAGGGGGAGGGTGAGGGGGAAGAGGGGGGGGGGGGCGAGAGAGAGCAGAACAAGATGCATTTTGTGGAGAGGAGGAATAAGATGGTCGGGTGGGGCGGCCCGCAGACTAGTTCAGTTAACACGGCGAGGCGCCACGGTCCATGGCATCTCGTATCCAGACCCAAACACCGGCGTCCCCAGCGTATGCCCTTTGCCACGTCAGTCGGTCAATGAATGGGAGGGATGGAGCCGGCCCATACCAGATGCCAGGGTCCATGGCGTCTCCTGTACAACCCAAACGTCACGACTGTTGGCGTCACATAAAGAGGTTAGTTTTGAATTTTTTTTGAAATTCAGGTCAGATCTGCATTTTGTTAGCCTTTCGCGTCAGAACCAAAAAAAGTTCCTAGCTATGACACATTCACGGAGGAAACCAGGATTAGGACATGAGGGGGCGAAAAGCTAAAACCATTTCTTATTCATTTTAATTCGTCTCGATCTTCGGCTAGGATATACATAACTTTATTAGCATAATTTTCTTCTCTAATTGGTGTTTGAACTTTTCATGAAAGTAACTTAAGTTTTGAGCTTCGGCTAGCATATACATAAGGGGGTGTTTGGTTAGAGGGACTTATTAGGGACTTAGAACTTATAAGTCCCTTTAAGTCCCATCTAAACCAAACAGGAGGGACTTATAGGGACTTAAAGTGGGCATTTGGGACTTATGAAATAAGACTCTCAAGGAGAGTCTTATAGGGACATATAGTTGTAATATGGTCTTTTAGTCCATGGTAAGTCCTAGGAACCAAACAGGTAGGAACTTTTTAGGGACTTAGGACTTAGAAGTTGGGACTAAAAAAAGTCCTAGGACTTATGAACCAAACAGGGCCTAAGTCTCTTCGTGTATGATATGTAGGTATAGTCCACATGTTTTGGTGCATTTACCAAGACAACAACATATATTTGCTATAATAAGGCAACAACTTCAATGGTTCGAGAAAATTAATAAGCCAACAACTTCAGCAGTTCAAGAAGATTACCTTGATTTGTAGATTGTGGAGAAACAAACAGGCACGAGAGTCGATCGACGGCGCCAGCGGAAGAATAAGCCCTAGGGTAGAACATACATGTATGCACTTTCATATAATCAGTGAAAAGAGTAGTTTTTTGTTTTGTTTAGGAAAGTCAAAAGTGTAGCTAGCCAGGCCACAATTTACATGTCTACATGGGCCATTGGGCCTTGGCTTACGATAATTTGTGTAGCCGGTTTAATTATTAATTTGTATGTGAGATAATCATGTAATTAGCTCCGGCCAATTAGCACATAAAGTATAGTACCTCTTATGAATCGTTGAGGGGGCGGGAGATTGGCACGGGTGTGACCCTTGCTCGTCCCTACCTGTCTCCGCCCCTCGACACACAAAAACGGGGTGGACTCGTGCGTGCTTTATAACCCACTGCTCGCCTAAGAATGTACTGACTTAATCCCTACTATGGCTTCCCAAAGGATCCAGCTGCTAAGAGGGTCCGAGCCATAACGGATTGATGTGACCGTAGCGGCGACTGGAATCGATCTGAATGAGGCAGTTATGGGACTTTTCTTATATAACAATATATATGGAGGAAGGATTCAAAAAAGGTGGGGGTCAAGGTGTATAATACGAGCTCCACTTTCAGGCAATGAGCTAGCTGAAGTTGGAGTTCATAGGTCAAAGCCATTGACTCGCATGACAATGCGGTAAGGTCCATAATACCAAAAGGCAAGCTGCACGAGTTGCGACTGAAGTTTGTACATATGGATGGAGCTTCAAGAAGACCATATAACAAACCTGAAAGGTGCGGAAAGTGTGTTTCTTGTCCGCCCGAGTCTTCATACATTGATGAGCATGATTCAGGTGTTGTTGGATCAGTTGCTGCATCACAGAACGCTCCTCAAGTCATATTTTGAGTGTCGGGACTGTTGGGGAACGTAGCATGGGAAACAAAATTTCCTATGCACATGATGACCTATCATGGTGATGATCATCTACAAGAGGGAGATCGGATCCACATACCCTTGTAGATCGCAAAGCGGAAGCGTTAATAAAAGTGGTTGATCTAGTGGTACGTCTTCACGATCCGTCCCACGAACCGTCTCAGATCCGTCCCACGATCCATCCCGATCAAGTGTTGAACGGACGACACCTCCATGTTCCGCACACGTACAACTCGATGATGATCTCCGCCTTCTTGATCTAGCAAGAGAGACGGGGATGTAGATGAGTTCCCCGGTAGCGTGACGGCGCTCCGGTGGTGGTGGTGATCTATTCCTGCAGGGCTCCGCTCGAGCTCCACAGAAAACCGATCTAGAGGAAGAACTACGGACTAGAGGAGAGGGCAACACGTGGCAAAGTTGTATCTCAAAAAGCCCTAAACCTCTAGCATATATAGGAGGAGAGAGGGGGAGGCTTGGCCTCCAAGGGAAGCCCCTAGGGCTACGGCCGAACAAAGGAGGAGGATTCCACCTCCCTTGTGGGAGGTGGAATCCTATTAGGACACTTTCCTAATTGGAAACTCTTTCCACCTTTTGATCTTTTGGCCTTGTTTCTTTATTCTAGCCGCGTGGGCCTTCAGGGGAGGCTTTGTCCAGCCCAGCAAAGGCTGGTCTACCTCCTCTCACAGCCCATGAACCCTTTTGGGTCGTCACACCCCCCGACACTCCCGGTACACTACCGATGAGCCCAAAACTCTTCCGGTGACCAAAACATGACTTCCTATATATCAATCTTTACCTTCGGACCATTCCGGACCTCCTCGTGACGTCATGGATTTCATCCGGGACTCCGAACAACCTTCAGTCACCAACACATATAACTCTACTATACTGAAACGTCACCGAACCTTAAGTGTGCAAACCTTGCGGGTTGGAGAACTATGGAGACATGACCTAAGAAACTCTCCGGTCAAAACCAATAGCGGGACCTGGATGTCCATATTGGCCCCCATATATTCTACGAAGATCTCTATCGGTTGAACCACTATGTCAAGGATTCATATAATCCCGTATGCTATTCCCTTTGTCCTTCGGTGTGTTACTTGCCCGAGATTCAATCGTCGGTATCTCCATACCTAGTTCAATCTCGTTACCGGCAAGTCTCTTTACTCGTTCCGTAATACAAGATCCCATAACTAACTCCTTAGTCAGATTGCTTGCAAGGCTTGTTGTGATGTTGTATTACCAAGTGGGCCCTGAGATACCCCTCCGTTACACGGAGTGACAAATCCCAGTCTTGATCCATGCCAACCCAACACACACCTTTGGAGATACCTGTAGAGCACCTTTATAGTCACCCAGTTAAGTTGCGACGTTTGATAACCCACAAGGTATTCCTCCGGTGTCCGAGAGTTGCATGATCTCATGGTCATAGGAACAAATACATTGACATGCAGAAAACAATAGTGATAAACTGACACAATCATATGTTACGTTCGTAGTTTTGGGTCTTGTCCATCACATTATTCTCCCAACGATGTGATCCCATTATCAAGTGACAACACTTGTCTATGGCCAGGAAACCTTGACCATCTTTGATCAACGAGCTAGACAACTAGAGGCTCACTAGGGACAGTGTGTTATCTATGTATCCACACATGTATTTGAGTTTCCAAACAATACAATTCTAGCATGGATAATAAACGATTATCATGAACAAGGAAATATAATAATTACCATTTTATTATTGACTCTAGGGCATATTTCCAACAGTCTTCCACTTGCACTAGAGTCAATAATCTAGTTCATGTCACTATATGATTGCAATGAACCTAACACCCATATAGTTATGGGGTTTGATCATATCTTGCTTGTGAGAGAGGTTTTTAGTCAATGGGTCTGAACCTTTCAGATCCGTGTGTGCTTTACAAATCCCTATGTCATCCTATAGATGATGCTGGCACGCACCATTTGGAACTATTCGAAATAACTGCTCCACTGTACGAATCCGGTTTACTACTCATAGTTATTCAGATTACTGTCAAAGCTTGCATCGACGTAATGCATTACCACGAACTCTTTAATCACCTCCATAATTGAGAAAAGTTCCTTAGTCCACTAGTTACTAAGGATAACTTTGACCGCTGTCCAGTAATCCATTCTGGATCACTTTTGTACCCCTTGACACACTCACGGCAAGGCACACATCAGGTGCGCTACACAACATGGCATACTTTAGAGCCTACGGCTAAGGCATAGGGGACGACCTTCGTCCTTTCTCTTTCTTATGTCGTGGTCGGGCTTTGAGTCTTACTCAAATTCACACCTTACAACACAACCAAGAACTCCTTCTTTGCTGATCTATTTTGAACTCCTTCAAAAACTTGTCAAGGCATGCATTTCATTAAAAGTTCTATTAAGTGTTTTGATCTATCTCTATAGATCTTGATGCTAAATGTTCAAGTAGCTCTATCCAGGTTTTCTTTGAAAAACTCCTTTCAAACAACCCTTTATGCTTTACAAAAATTCTACATTACTTCCGATCAGCAATATGTCAACCACATATACTTATCATAAATTCTATAGTGCTCCCACTCACTTCTTTGGAAATACAAGTTTCTCATAAACCTTGTATAAACCCAAAAGCTTTGATCATCTCATCAAAGCGTATATTCCAACTCCGATATGCTTGCACCAATCCATAGAAGGATCACTGGACCTTGCATACTTGTTAGCATCCTTAGGATCGACAAAACCTTCTGGTTGTAACACATACAACCTTTCCTCAAGGAAACCGTCGAGGAAACAATGTTTTGACATCCTATGTGCAATATTTCATAAATAATGCAGAAACTGCTAACATAATTCCAACAGACTTTTAGCGTCGCTATGAGTGAGAAAGTCTCATCATAGTCAACTCTTTGAACTTCTCGGAAACGTCTTCGCGATAAGTCGAGCTTTTCTTAATAGTAACTTTTCACCATCATTGCCTATCTTCCTTTTAAAGATCCATATGTACTTAATAGTCTTACGACCATCAAGTAGTTCTTCCAAAGTCTACACTTTTTTTATACTCGGATCCTCTCTCGGATTTCATGGCCTCCATCCATTTGTTGGAATCCGGGCCCACCATCGCTTTTCCATAGCTTGTAGGTTCATTGTTGTTCAACAACATGACCTCCAAGACAGGGTTACCGTACCACTCTATAGCAGTACGCGACCTTGTCGACCTATGAGGTTTGTAGTAACTTGATCTGAAGCTTAATGATCAATATCATCAGTTTCCACTTCAATTGGCGTATGCGCCACAAGAACGACTTCCTGCGCCCTGCTACACACTGGTTGAAGTGACGGTTCAATAACCTCATCAAGTTCCACTACCCTCCCACTCAATTCTTTTGAGAAAAACTTTTCCTCGAGAAAGGACCCGTTTCTAGAAACAAACACTTTGCTTCCGGATGTGAGATAGGAGGTATATCCAACTGTTTTGGGTGTCCTATGAAGATGCATTTATCCGCTTTGGGTTCGAGCTTATCATGCTGAAATTTTTCCACATAAGCATCGCAGCCCCAAACTTTTAAGAAACGACAGCTTAGGTTTCTTCAAACCATAGTTCATACGGTGTCATCTCAACGGAAAAACATGGTGCCCTATTCAAAGTGAATGCGGTTGTCTCTAATGCATAACCCATAAACGATAGTGGTAATTCGATAAGAGACATCATAGTATGCACCATATCAAATAGGGCGCGGCTATGACGTTCGAACATACCATCACACTATGGTGTTCTAGGTGGCATGAGATGTGAAACAATTTTCAAATTTGTCTTAATTGTGTACCAAACTCGCAACTCAGATATTCATGTCTATAGTCATATCGTAGACATGTTACCCTCTTGTCACGACGATCTTCAACTTCACTCTGAAATACTTGAACCTTTCAATAATTCAGACGTGTGTTTCATCAAGCAAATACACTAGTATCTACTCAAATCATCTGTGAAGTAAGAACATAACGGTAGCCATTGCGTGCTTTGCTGGAGCAACAAAAGTCCTTCCCTGGCGCTTAGGAATTCTTCTTGTTACTTCTCTGGTTTGCGTCAGTTTTTCCCTTGAAGAGGAAAGGGTGATGCATCACAGGAGCAGTAAGTATTTCCATCAATTTGAGAACCAAGGTATCGATCCAGAAGGAGGGCCTCGTCAAGGCCAAAGTACGTGCACAAAAACAAACAAGCTTGCACCCAACGCTTCAAAGGGGTTGTCAATCCCTTCAATATTGTTTGCAAAGTGAGATCTGAAGGCGGAAAGTGCAACGAAGTAAAAAGTGTAAGGCTGAAAATATGGTGTGGAGTAGACCCTGGGGGCCATAGTGTTCACTAGAGGCTTCTCTCATAATAACAAATATCACGGTGGGTGAACAAATTACTGTCGAGCAATTGATAGAACAGCGCAAAGTCATGACGATATCTAAGGCAATGATCATACATATAGGCATCACGTCCGAGACAAGTAGACCGATACTTTCTGCATCTACTACTATTAATCCACACATCGACTGCTATCCACCATGCATCTAGTGTATTGAGTTCATGACGAACAGAGTAACGCCTTAAGCAAGATGACATGATGTAGAGGGATAGTCTCAAACCAATGATGAAAACCCCATCTTTTTACCCTTGATGGCAACAACATGATGCGTGCCTCGCTACCCCTTGTGTTACTGGGTGAGGTCACCGCACGATATGAACCCAAAACCAAGCACTTCCCCATTGCAAGAATCATAGATCTAGTTGGCCAAACAAAACCCACGACTCGAAGAGAATTACAAGGATATGAAATCATGCATAAGAGAGATCAGAAGAAACTCAAATAAGATTCATAGATAATCTGATCATAAATCCACAATTCATCGGATCTCGACAAACACACCGCAAAAGAAGATTACATCGGGTAGATATCCATGAAGATCATGGAGAACTTTGTATTGAAGATCCAAGAGAGAGAAGAAGCCATCAAGTTACTAGATATGGACCCGTAGGTCTATGGTGAACTACTCACGCATCATCGGAGAGGTCATGGTGTTGATGAAGAAGCCCTCCGTGTCCGAATGCCCCCACCGGCAGGGCACCAGAACGTGCCCCAGATGGGATCTTGCGGAGACAGAAGCTTGCAGCGGCGGAAAAGTGATTTCGATGATCTCGTGATTTTTTAGGGATTTTTAGGGAATTTATAGGCGCAACCCCTAGGTCAGGGGGCGCTCAGGGGGCCCACAAGCCTGGATGGCGCGACCTCCCCCCTGGCCGCGGGGTGGGGGCTTGTGGGGCCCCTGCGACTCCCCTGCCTTGGCTCCCAAGCTCCCCGATCTTCTTCCATTCCAGAAAAAATCTTTTCAGGGATTTTCTTCCGTTTGGACTCTGTTTCAAAATATCATCTGAAAGGGGTCAAAAACATGGAAAAACCAGGAACTGTCACTTGGCACTGATTTAATAAGTTAGTCCCAAATATATATAAAAGGCATGCAAAACATCCAAAGTTTGACAAGATAATAACATGAAACCATAAAAAATTATAGATACGTTGGAGACGTATCAAGCATCCCCAAGCTTAACTCCTGCTCGTCCTCGAGTAGGGAAGTGATAAAGAATGAATTTTTGATGTGGAATGCTACCTAGCATAGTTGTCCTTTGCAACTTCTTTCACGTGACATGAATGTTCAGATCCGTAAGATTCAAAACAATAGTTTGCTATTGACATGAAACAGTAATACTTCAAGCAAACTAGCAAAGCAATCATGAAATTTCAAAATAACAATGCCAAAGAAAGTTATTCCTACAAAATCATATAGTCCGGTTATGCTCCATCATCCTCACACAACTAATGTAAATCATGCACAACCCCGGCATTGGCCAAGTAATTGTTTTCGCATTCTTACTTTTTCAAACTTTTTGTAACTATCACGCAATACATGAGCGCGAGCCATGGATATAACACTATAGGTGGAATAGAGTGTGGTGGTGGTTGTAAGACAAAAAAGAGGAGATGGTCACATTGACTCGCGTGTCAATAGGCTATGGAGATGCCCATTAATAGATATCAATGTGAATGAGTAGGGATTGCCATACAAAGGATGCACTAGAGCTATAAGTATGTGAAAGCTCAAAAGCAAAACTAGTGGGTGTGCATCCAACTTGCTTGCTCACGAATACCTAGGGCAACTTTGAGGAAGCCCATCATTGGAATATACAAGCCAAGTTATATAATGAAGATTCCCACTAGCATATGGTAGTGACAAATCAAGACGCTCTCAATCATGAAGAACACGGTGCTATCATGAAGCACAACTGTGGAAAAAGATAGTAGCATTGTCCCTTCTCTCTTTTTCTCATTTGGGCTCTTAAGCCTCTTTTTTTATCTTTTTTTTGTTTTTGGGCTCTTTGGCCTTTTTTTTATTTCCTCACATGGTACAATGCTCTAATAATGATGATCATCACACTTTTATTTACTCACAGCTCAAAGATCACAATGATGATGACTCCATAGGAAATGCCTCCGGCAGTGTACCGGGATGTGCAACGATCTAGCATGGCGTATGACATTGAAACATCTCGATAGCTATCTTAGATCATGCAATGGCAATATGAGAGAGACGGCACAAGTCATGAGACAGAATGGTGGGAGTTGCATGACAATATATCGAAGAATGGCTATGAAAATGCCATAGTAGGTAGATATGGTGGCTGTTTTGAGGGAGGAATTTGGTGGGTTTGTGCACCGGCGAGAATTGCGCGGCACTAGAGAGGATAGCAATGGTGGAAGGAAAAGGTGCATCTATACCATGGTCTCACATTAGTCATGAAGAACTCACATACTTGTTGCGAAAGTTTTTATTAGTAAAAGCATACTCCGAGGGGAAGGGTTGGTAGGTGTAAACCATCGCACGATCCCGACCTCAACACAAAGGATGACAATCAATAGATCAATTATGCTCCGACTTCCTAACATAGCAGTTCACCATATGTGCATGCTACGGGAATCACTAACTTCAACACAAGTATTTCTAGATTCACAACACCCTACTAACGTAACTCTTAATATTACCAAATCCATGTCTCAAAACTATTTGAGAGGAATAAAAACTTCTCTTTCTACTCAATGCACATGAAGATGGAGGTTTTTTCATCCTCTTTGGGTATCTATCACTTTTGGGACTACTTTCATAGCATAAGCCAACTACCAAATCACGCACCGCCATGCTCTAAAAGATATAAGTGAAGCACATAGAGCAAAAGTATCTAGCTCAAAAGATATAAGTGAAGCACTATGAGCATTCTAGCAAAAATCACGATGAGTGCATGTCTATCTCTCTCAAAAAGGTGTGCAACAAGGATGATTCTGACACAACAAAAAGAAAAGACTCCTACGATACAAGACGCTCCAAGCAAAACACATATCATGTGGTGAATAAAAATATAGCTCCAAGTAATGTTACCGATGGATTGAAGACAAAAGAGGGGATGCCTTCCCGGGGCATCCCCAAGCTTAGGCTTTTTGGTGTACTTGAATTTGGCTTGGGATGCCGTGGGAATTTCCAAAGTTGATCTCTTTCCAGTCCTTATCTCTTTGTCCATGAGAACATCAGCCAAAACTTGAAAACTTCACAACACAAAACTTAAACAGAAACTCGTGATAACATTAGCACAAGAAAACAAACTACCACTTCTTTTGGTACTGTAGAAAACTTGAATTCTATCTATATTGGTGTTGGGCTACTGTATTCTCACTTTTCCATGGCTAGTACCCCCCGATACTAACCATAGTTTCATCAAAACAAGCAACCAACTCAACAAAAACAGAATCTGTCAAAAACAGACCAGTCTGTAGCAATATGTATACTTCGTATACTTCTGGTACCTCACAAAATCTGCAAAATTACGACGTCCTGGGAAAAAAGCATATCAATCAGCAGAAAAAAGAATCAACTCAAAAGCTATTTCTGAATAAAAATGAAAAATCATCTCGTGAGCGAAAAGTTTCTGTCTTTTTCCAGAAGGATCAAACAACCATCGCCAAGACTAGTCATAAAGGCTTTGCTTGGCTCAAACACAAAAAACACAATCACAACAGAATTTTGATGGTGTAGACACAACAAAACAGAAAGAAAAAGATAAATTCATTGGGTTGCCTCCCAACAAGCGCTATTGTTTAACGCCCTTAGCTAGGCATAGAGGAGATAGAATCATGTATCATCGTCTTTGGTGCTCAAACCATAAGTGGCCCTCATCATGGATTCATAAGGCAATCTTTTTTTTCTAGGGAAGTGTTCCATGCCCTTCCTTAAAGGAAATTTAAATCTAATATTCCCTTCCTTCATATCGATGATAGCACCGATAGTCCTTAGGAAAGGTCTACCAAGAATAATAGGGCAAGTAGGATTGTAATCAATGTAAATCACAATGAAATTCATGGGTACATAGTTCCTATTTGCAACAATAAGAACATTATTGATCCTTCCCATGGGTTTCTTGACAGTAGAATCAGCAAGATGCAAATTAAGAGAACACTCTTCAATCTCATTAAAACCCAGAACATCACATAAAGACTTTGGAATCGCAAAAACACTAGCACCCAAATCACACAAAGCAATGCACTCATAGTTTTTTATTTTGATTTTGATGGTAGGTTCCCACTCATCATGAAGCTTTCTAGGGATAGAGACTTCCAATTCAAGTTTCTCTTCAAGAGATTTTATCATAGCTTCGACGATATCATCGGTAAAGGCCTAGTTTTGGCTATAAGCGTGCGGAGAGTTCAACATGGATTGCATCAAAGAAATGCATTCAATCAAGGAGCAACTATCATAATTGAATTCCTTGAAATCCACGGTAGTAATTTCATTACGAATCAAAGTTTTAATATCTTCTACTCCACTTTTAATGCTTTTAGCATCAAGATAGATGGACTCCGAATCATTGGGGCACTTTTCAACCAAAGTGGATTCATATCCAGCCCCATAATCATTAGGTTTGACACAACAAAACAAAGATTCAATGGGAGTCACACCAAGCACTTGAGATCTTCGTGATTCTCATCACGAGAACACGCCTTTTTAAGCCATTCATGGAAATAAGTATAGCTTTCAAAGTTTCATCCATGTTGATTTTGGGAGGAGCACATCTAACTTTCAAAGCATCAACATCACAAGAAATTCTATCAACGCTCTTAGCCAAATCATCAATTTTGAGTAGTTTTTCCTCTTTGGACGCATTGAAAATCTTTTGAGAGTTGATAAACTCTTTGATATTACTCTCTAGATCAGAGGGTAATCTATTGTAATTTCCATGAGTATTGTTGTAGGAGTTGCCAAAGTTATTAGAGGAGTTACTAGGAAAAGGCCTAGGAACATAGTTTCCTCTAAAAGCATTTTTATTACCAAAGTTATTCCTACCAACAAAATTAACGGCCAAGCTAGCATTGCTACTCTCAATCAAAGAAGACAAAGGCATATCATTAGGATCCAAAGGAGCACTTCTACTAGCAACCAAATTCGTTAACTCGTCCATCTTAGCACTCAACGAGTTAATTTCCTCTATAGCGTGTAACTTCTTACTAGTAGGTGACCTTTCAGTGTGCCACTGAGAGTAGTTCGTCATGATGTTGTCTAAGAGCTTTGTGGCTTCTCCTAACGTGATTTCCATGAACGTTCCACCTGAGGCGGAGTCCAAGATATTTCTGGAAGCGAAATTCAAGCCAGCGTAAAAGATTTGAATAATCATCCAAAGGCTCAAGCCATGAGCGATACAATTTCTAATCATTAATTTCATTCTCTCCCAAGCTTGTGCAACATGTTCATGATCAAGTTGCTTGAAATTCATGATATCATTACGGAGAGAGATGATCTTAGCCGGCGGAAAATACTTGGATATATAAGCATCTGTGCACTTATCCCAAGAATCGATACTATTTTTGGGCAAAGAAGAAAACCAAGTTTTTGCGCGATCTCGCAACGAGAAAGGAAAAAGCTTCAATTTAATCACGTCATTATCCACATCTTTTTTTCTTTTGCATATCGCAAAGCTCAATGAAGGTATTGAGATCGGATGCGGCATCTTCACTAGGAAGGCCAGAGAATTGCTCTTTCATAACAAGATTCAGCAAAGCGGCATTGATTTCGTATGACACCGCACTAGTGGCGGGAGCAATCGGAATACTAATAAAATCATTATTATTAGTATTCGAGAAGTCACAAAGTTTGGTGTTTTCGTTCATGGTGACTTGAGAAATCAAGCAAGCACACGAGCAAAGAACGAGCAGGGGAGAAAAAGGGCGAACGAAAAGGCGAACGAAAAAGGCAAATTGGTGAAGTGGGGGGAGAGGAAAACGAGAGGCAACTCGCAAACAAAGTAAATGCAAGAGATCAGTTTGCGACACCTACTTGGATGAGTTCTTGACTTGATCTTCCTCCCCGGCAACGGCGCCAGAAATTCTTCTGCTGCGGCAACAAAAGTCCTTCCCTGGCATTTAGGAATTCTTCTTGTTACTTCTCTGGTTTGCGTCGGTTTTTCCCTAGAAGAGGAAAGGGTGATGTTGCACAGGAGCAGTAAGTATTTCCCTCAGTTTGAGAACCAAGGTATCGATCCAGAAGGAGGGCCTCGTCAAGTCCAAAGTACCTGCACAAACACAAACAAGCTTGCACCCAGCGCTTCAAAGGGGTTGTCAATCCCTTCAAGATTGTTTGCAAAGTGAGATCTGAATGCGGAAAGTGCAACGAAGTAAAAAGTGTAAGGCTGAAAATATGGTGTGGAGTAGACCCTGGGGGCCATAGTGTTCACTAGAGGCTTCTCTCGTAATAGCAAATATCACGGTGGGTGAACAAATTACTGTCGAGCAATTGATAGAACCGCAAAAAGTCATGACGATATCTAAGGCAATGATCATACATATAGGCATCACGTCCGAGACAAGTAGACCGATACTTTCGGCATCTACTACTATTACTCCACACATCGACCGCTATCCAGCATGCATCTAGTGTATTGAGTTCATGACGAACAGAGTAACGCCTTAAGCAAGATGACATGATGTAGAGGGATAATCTCAAACCAATGATGAAAACCCCATATTTTTACCCTTGATGGCAACAACATGATGCGTGCCTCGCTACTCCTGTCACTGGGTGAGGTCACCGCACGGTATGAACCCAAAACCAAGCACTTCTCCCATTGCAAGAATCATATATCTAGTTGGCCAAACAAAACCCACGACTCGAAGAGAATTACAAGGATATGAAATCATGCATAAGAGAGATCAGAAGAAACTCAAATAAGATTCATAGATAATCTGATCATAAATCCAACAATTCATCGGATCTCGACAACCACACCGCAAAAGAAGATTACATCGGATAGATCTCCATGAAGATCATGGAGAACTTTGTATTGAAGATCCAAGAGAGAGAAGAAGCCATCTAGTTACTAGCTATGGACCTGTAGGTCTATGGTGAACTACTCACGCATCATCGGAGAGGTCATGGTGTTGATGAAGAAGCCCTCCGTGTACGAATGCCCCCACCGGCAGGGCACCAGAACGTGCCCCGTATGGGATCTTGCGGAGACAGAATCTTGCGACGGCAAAAAAGTTATTTCGATGATCTCCTGGTTTTTTTTGGGATTTTTAGGGAATTTATAGGCGCAACCCCTAGGTCAGGGGCGCTAAGGGGGCCCACAAGCCTGGATGGCGCGGCCTCCCCCCTGGTCGCGGGGTGGGGGCTTGTGGGGCCCCTGAGGCTCCCCTGCCTTGGCTCCCAAGCTCCCCGATCTTCTTCCGTTCCAGAAAAAATCTTTTCGGAGATTTTCTTCCGTTTGGACTCCGTTTCAAAATCTCCTCTAAAAGGGGTCAAAAACATGGAAAAAACAGGAACTGGCACTTGGCACTGAGTTAATAAGTTAGTCCCAAAAATATATAAAAGGCATGCAAAACATCCAAAGTTTGACAAGATAATAGCATGAAATCGTCAAAAATTATAGATACATTGGAGACATATCATGCCTCAGCACTCATTGGACTGCATACATCCAAATGTATTACTTCCAATAAGTTACTTTCTAGTTCCATTTCACTGGAAAACGAGGCCTTCAGTTATCTTGCCCGTGTGGTATGATTTGCATGTCTCAAGTGATTCAAAATCAAGTGAGTCTAAACGATCCATCTGCATGTAGTTTCTTCATGTGTTTATACCAACATGACTCAAGCGGCAGTGCCACAAGTAAGTGGTACTATCATTACTACTTTGTATCTTTTGGCATCAATATTATGAACATGTGTAGCACTACAATCGAGGTTCAATAAACCATTGAAGGTCTTTATTCAAGCAAATAGAATAACCATTATTCTCTTTAAATGAATAATTGTATTGTAATAAACACGATCTAATCATGTTCATGCTTAACGCAAACACCAAATAACAATTATTTAGGTTTAACACTAATCCTGATGGTAGAGGGAGCGTGCGATGTTTGATCACATCAACCTTGCAAACACTTCCAACTCATATCGTCACCTGGCCTTTAGCTAGTCTCCGTTTATTCCGCAGCTTTTATTTTGAGTTACTAACACTTAGCAACTGAACCAGCATCTAATACCCTCGTTCTACTTGGAGTACTAGTAAAGTACACATCAACATCATGTATATCAAATATACTTCTGAAGACTTTGCTAGCCTTCTCATCTACCAAGTATCTAGGGTAGCTCCTCTTCAGTGACTGTTCCCCTCATTACAACAGCACTTAGTCTCGGGCTTGGGTTCAACCTTGGGTCTCTTCACTAGAGCAACAATTGGTTTGCCGTTCCATGAACTATCCCTTCTTGCCCTTGCCCCTTCTTGAAACTAGTGGTTTTGCTAACAATTGATGCTCCTTTTTAATTTCTACTTTCGCGGTGTCAAACATCGCGAATAGCTCAAGGATCATCACATCTATCCCTGACATGTTATAGTTTATCACGAAGCTCTAGTAGCTTGGTGGCAGTGACTTTGGAGAACCATCACTATCTCATTTGGAAGATTAACTCCCACTCGATTCAAGTGATTGTAGCACTCACACAATCTGAGCACATACTCAATGGTTGAGATTTTCTCCTTCACTTTCTAGACAAAGAATCTTGTCGGAGGTCTCATACCTCTCAACAAGGGCACGCGCATGAAATCCCAATTTCATCTCTTAGAACATCTCATATGTTCCGTGACATTCAAAACGTCTTCGGTGCCTCAATTCTAAGCCGTCAAGTATTACACACTGAACTATCACGTAGTCATCAAAAACGTGTATGTCAGATGTTCGCAACATCCACAGACGACGCTCGAGGTTCAGCACACCGAGCGGTGCATTAAGGACATAAGACTTCTGCGCAGCAATGAGGACAATCCTTAGTTTACGGAACTAGTCCGCGTAATTGCTACTAACAACTTTCAACTAAATTTTCTCTAGGAACATATAAAAAAGTAGAGCTACAACGCAAGCTACAACATAATTTGCAAAGACCTTTTGACTATGTTCATGATAATTGAGTTTAGCTAATCATATTACTAATAACTCCCACTCAAATAGAATACCTCTAGTCATTCGAGTGGCGCATGATCCAAATCCACTAACTCAAGTACGATCATCACGTGAGTTGAGCATAGTTTCAGTGGTGAACATTTCCATGCTGATCATATCAACTATATGATTCATGCTCGACCTTTCGGTCTCTTTTGTTCCGAGGCCATGTCTGTACATGCTAGGCTCGTTAAGTTTAACCCGAGTGTTCCGCGTGTGCAACTGTTTTGCACCCGTTGTATGTGAACGTTGAGTCTATCACGCCCGATCATCATGTGGTGTCTCAAAATGGCGAACTATCGCAACGGTGCACAGTCGGGGAGCACACAATTTTATCTTGAAATTTTAGTGAGGGATCACCTTATAATGCTACCGTCGTTCCAAGCAAAATAAGGTGCATAAAAGGATTAACATCACATGCAAATCATAAGTGACATGATATGGCCATGATCTTGTGCTTCGTGATCTTCATCGTCACCGGCGCCACACCATGATCTTCATCATCATGATCTCCATCATTGTGTCGCAATCGAGGTTGTCGTGCTATCTATGCTATTACTACTAAAGCCACTACCTAGCAATATAGTAAACGCATCTGCAAGCACAAACGTTAGTTTAAAGACAATCCTATGGCTCCTGCCGGTTGCCATAGCATCGACGTGAAAGTCGATATTTAACTATTACAACATGATCATCTCATACATCCAATATTTCATATCATGTCTTTGGCCATATCACACCACAAGCATACCCTGCAAAAATAAGTTAGACATTCTCTAATTTGTTGGTGCATGTTTTACGTGGCTGCTATGGGTATCTAGTATGATCACATCTTACTTACGCAAAGCCACAACGATGATCTGCAATTTGCTATTTAACCTTATACAAGGACCGTCTCGGTCAAATCCGATTCAACTAAACTTGAAGAAACAGACACCCGCCAGTCATTTTTATGCAACAAGTTGCATGTTAGTCGATGAAACCGGTCTCTCATAAGCGTACGAGTAAGGTTTGACCGGGCCGCTTCAATCCAACAATATCGCCGAATCGAGAAAATACTAAGGAGGGCATCAAAAAGAACATCAACGACCACAAACTCTTTTGTGTTCTACTCGAGATATCATCTACGCATGAAGCTAGCTCATGATGCCACTGTCGGGAACGTAGCATGGGAAACAAAAAACATTCTATGCACACGAAGACCTATCATGGTGATGAGCATCTACGAGATGGAGATCGGATCCACATACCCTTGTAGATCTCTAAGCGGAAGCGTTAATAAACGCGGTTTATGTAGTGGTACGTCTTCACGATCCGTCCCACGAACTGTCTCACGATCCGTCCCACGATCCATCCCGATCAAGTGCCGAACGGACGACACCTCCGTGTTCCGCACACGTATGGCTCGATGACGATCTCCGCCTTGTTGATCCAGCAAGAGAGACGGGGATGTAGATGAGTTCCCGGGAAGCATGATGGCGCTCCGGTGTTGGTGGCGATCTATTCCTGCAGGGCTCCGCCCGAGCTCCGCAGAAAACCGATCTAGAGGAAGAACAACGAACTAGAGGAGAGGGCAGCACGTGGCAAAGTTGTGTCTCAAAAAGCCCTAAACCTCTAGTATATATAGGAGGAGAGAGGGAGGAGGCTTGTCTTCGAAGGGAAGCCCCTAGGGCTTCGGCCGAACCAAGGAGGAGGATTTCACCTCCCTTGTGGGAGGTGATATCCTATTAGGACACTTTCCTAATTGGAAACTCTTTCCACCTTTTGATCTTTTTGCCTTGTTTCTTTATTCCAGCCGCATGGGACTTTAGGGGAGGCTTTGGCCAGACCACCAAGGGCTGTTCTACCTCCTCTCACAGCCCATGAACCCTTTTGGGTCGTCACACCCCTCCCGGTGGTCTTAGGTACCCTTTCGGCACTCCCGGTACACTACCGATGAGCCCGAAACTTTTCCGGTGACCAAAACATGACTTCCTATATATCAATCTTTACCTCCAGACCATTCCGGAGCTCCTCATGACGTCCTGGATCTCATCCAGGACACCTAACAACCTTTGGTCACCAACACATATAACTCAACTATACCGAAACGTCATCGAACCTTAAGTGTGCAGACCCTGCGGGTTCGAGAACTATGCAGACATTCCCTGAGAAACTCTCCGGTCAGTAACCAATAGCGGGTCCTGGATGTCCATATTGGCCCCCACATATTCTACGAAGATCTCTATCGGTTGAACCTCTATGTCAACGATTCATATAATCCCGTACACTATTCCCTTTGTCATTCGGTATGTTACTTGCCCGAGATTCGATCGTCGGTATCTCCATACCTAGTTCAATCTTGTTACCCGCAAGTCTCTTTACTCGTTCCGTAATAAAAGATCCCGTAACTAACTCCTTAGTCACATTGCTTGCAAGGCTTGTTGTGATGTTGTATTACCGAGTGGGCCCCGAGATACCTCTCCGTTACACGGAGTGACAAATCCCAATCTTGATCCATGCCAACCCAACAGACACCTTTGGAGATACCTATAGAGAACCCTTATAGTCACCCAGTTATGTTGCGACATTTGATAACCCACAAGGTATTCCTCCGGTGTCCGGGAGTTGCATGATCTCATGGTCATAGGAACAGATACATTGACATGCAGAAAACAGTAGCAATAAACTGACACGATCATATGCTACGTTCATAGTTTTGGGTCTTGTCCATCACATCATTCTCCCAATGATGTGATCCCGTTATCAAGTGACAACACTTGTCTATGGCCAGGAAACCTTGACCATCTTTGATCAACGAGCTAGTCAACTAGAGGCTCACTAGGGACAGTGTGTTGTCTATGTATCCACACATTTATTTGAGTTTCCAATCAATACAATTCTAGCATGGATAATAAACGATTATCATGAACAAGGAAATATAATAATAACCAATTTATTATTGCCTCTAGGGCTTATTTCCAACAGGGACGATGATCATGTTGGTAGCTGTTATGCCCCACTATCTTGGTTCTCTGCCATACATAGCCTTGAAATGAGACATCCCAATGGCTGAGTGGGCGACCGAATTGTACCAGATCTGAGTCAATTCTAGCCAGTGACTCTAACACTTGGAACAAGCCTGATTAAAGCAGCGCAAGAACTAAGACAATGCTAGCTAGTGACTCCAACACTTGGAACACTTGCACTGCTTTACTGAGGCATGTCCCAAGTGATAGAGTCACTGGCTACCATTGGCTCAGTTTTGGTACAATTCGCCCCCCACTCAGCCATTGGGATGTCTCCTTTCAAGGCTATGTATGGCAGAGAACCAAGACAGCGGGGGAATAACAGCTACCAACTTGATCATCGTCCCGTCACTCCGAACTGGACTTGAGGAGCGTTCTGTGATGTAGCAACTGATCCAACAACACCTGAACCGGCATACAGATCCAACCTAGAGAACCATTTGGCTTTGTGTAGCTCATCCAAGATTTCTTCAATCACAGGAATGGGAAATTTGCCAATGCAAGTCAGAGCGATGAGGTGTCGATAGTCAATGTAGAGATGTCAAGTTCCATCTTTCTTATTTATGAAAATGATAGGCGAAGAGAAAGGACTAATTCTACGTTGAATGAGACCAGCTTTTAGCATTTCTACAACCTGCCGCTCAATCTCATTTTTGTGGTGAGGCTTGTGACGATACAAACTCATGTTGAGTGGTTGAGCCCTTGGAATTAGTGGGATGGTGTGATCACAAGCTTGCTTGGGAGGTAATGATGTGAGTTCCTGAAAAATGTCCTCAAATCCCATCAACACGGCATGAAGTTCTGGTCGTGTTGGAAGTTGGTTGACCTCTGTTGTATCGAAAGCAAAATAGACATGAATCGCGTGGCACAAAGCCCCCTCGCGGCATAAACCCATCAGCGGTACACTATTAATCTGCAAGTATTGAACTGAAGACGCATGACCATGAAGGAACGCTGGACCAAAAGGTGTTCTGAGGACCAAGGATTTGGCCTTCCAATCCATTGTCATCAAACTGTGTGACTCCAGCCAGTCCATTCCTAGAATAGCATTGTATGTGACTAGCAGTAAGGGCTTCATATTAATGGTAAATTCGCAGCCCTAGGAGCTCCAAACACAGTCCTGAATCCCTTGATAACAACACAATTCCCTCCATCAACAACTTTGACATGACACGGCCTAATAAGATTCTGCACACCTTGCAAGTGTTGAGAAAACTGATGATCAACAAATGAAGCCGAACTGCCGAAGTCCACAATCATCAGTACCTCGCACCCTTGAATCCAAGCGTGTAATTGAAAGGCCTTGGGTGGAATTCGGCCTATGAGTTCTTGACAGGAGATTTCCATAGCTATCCCCGTAGCCGGACCAACTGGAGGTGCTCCCCGAAATTGAGAACTGGGTCGATGCCGAAGAGATCGAGTAGTTCCTCCACTAGATGTAGATGCACCGAGGTGGAGCAAGAGTAGTCATGGCCCCACCACTCGCCGCACTTGAAGCACAATCCACACGCGCGTCGGTATTCATGAAGAGCCTTGAGCTTGGAAGAATTGCCGTGTGGAATATCGGTGGGACGGGCTAGCTACGTGTTGCGGCGTCGGTCGCCGACGCATTGTGGCCTGTCGGTGAAGCGAAGGGACGCCCCGTTGGTGGATGATGTCTGCTAGAACTACGTTGGTATTTCTCCAAAGAGGAAGGGATGATGCAGTATATCAACGGTAGGTATTTCCCTCAGTGCTGAGACCAATGTTATCGAACGAGTAGGAGAACCTCCTCACACCACGTAAATAGCACCTGCACACAAGTAACAAATACTCGCAACCCGACGTGTTAAAGGGGTTGTCGATCCGTCTCCAGCAATGGCGCCAGAAATTGGCACGTTGGCGGGAGACTATCTTGACTTGATCTTCCCCGGCAATGGCGTCAGAAATTCCTTTCGGGTACGGTGCCTCAAGATAGGCAAATAACGTGAGGTAAAAGTGGTAGACAGGATAAATAGATCGCAGAACAAATAAATTGCAGCAAGGTATTTTTGTATTTTTGGTTTAATAGATCTTCAAATAAAAGCAAAGTAAAATAGATCGCAAGGGCAAATATGATGAAAAGAGACCCGGGGGCCGTAGTTTTCACTAGTGGCTTCTCTCGAGAAAAATAGCAAATGGTGGGAAAACAATTACTGTTTGGCAATTGATAGAACTTCAAATAATCATGACGATATCCACGCAATGATCATTATATAGGCATCACGTCCAAGATTAGTGGACCAACTCCTGACTCCATCTACTACTATTAATCCGCACATCGACCACTATCCAGCATGCATCTAGTGTAGTAAGTTCATGGAAAAACGAAGTAATGCAATAAGAACGATGACATGATGTAGACAAGATCTACTTATGTAGAAATAGACCAATTTTGTTATCCTTAATAGCAACGATACATATGCGTCGTTTCCCTTTCTGTCACTCGGATCAAGCACCGTATGATTGAACCCATCACAAAGCACCTCTTCCCATTGCAAGATATATAGATCAAGTTGGCCAAACAAAACCCAAATATCGGAGAAGAAATACGAGTCTATAATCAACCACACATATAAGAGATCAAAGAAGACTCAAATAACTTTCATGGATAAAAACATAGATCTGATCATAAACTCAAAGTTCATCGGATCCCAACAAACACACCGCAAAAAGACTGACATCATATGGATCTCCAAGAGACCATTGTATTGATAATCAAGAGAGATAGAGGAACACATCTAACTACTAACTACGGACCCGTAGGTTGCCACGGCAACAAAAGTCCTTCCCCGTCAATGGTGCCAGCAATCCTTCTATCGTCTCTTGAGCTTGCGTTGGTTTTTCCCTTGAAGAGGAAAGGGCAATGCAGCACAGGAGCAGTAAGTATTTCCCTCAGTTTGAGAACCAAGGTATCAATCCAGTAGGAGAATATCGTCAAGTCCAGAGTACCTACGCAAACACAAAAGAGCTTGCACCCAACGCTATAAAGGGGTTGTCAATTCCTTCAAGATTGATTGCAAAGTGAGATCTAAAGGCGGAAAGTGCAACGAAGTAAAAGTGTAAGGCTGGAAATATGGTGTGGAGTAGACCCAGGGGCCATAGTGTTCACTAGAGGCTTCTCTCAAAATAGCAAGTATTACGGTGGGTGAACAAATTATTGTCGAGCAATTGATAGAACCGCGCAAAGTCATGACGATATCTAAGGCAATGATCATACATATAGACATCACGTCCGAGACAAGTAGACCGATACTTTCTGCATCTACTACTATTACTCCACACATCGACCGCTATCCATCATGCATCTAGTGTATTGAGTTCATGACGAACAGAGTAACGCCTTAAGCAAGATGACATGATGTAGAGGGATAATCTCAAACCAATGATGAAAACCCCATATTTTTACCCTTGATGGCAACAACACGATGCTTGCCTTGCTACCCCTTCTGTCACTGGGTGAGGTCACCACACGGTATGACCCCAAAACCAAGCACTTCTCCCATTGCAAGAATCATAGATCTAGTTGGCCAAACAAAACCCACAACTCGAAGAGAATTACAAGGATACGAAATCATGCATAAGAGAGATCAGAAGAAACTCAAATAAGATTCATAGATAATCTGATCATAAATCCACAATTCATCGGATCTCGACACACACACCGCAAAAGAAGATTACATCGGATAGATCTGCATGAAGATCATGGAGAACTTTGTATTGAAGATCCAAGAGAGAGAAGAAGCCATCTAGCTACTAGCTATGCACCCGTAGGTCTATGGTGATCTACTCATGCATCATCGGAGAGGTCATGGTGTTGATGAAGAAGCCCTATGTGTCCGAATCCCCCCTCCGACAAGGCACCAGAACGTGCCCCAGATGGGATCTTGCGGAGACAAAAGCTTGCGGCGGCGGAAAAGTACTTTCGATGATCTCCTGATTTTTTCTGGGATTTTAGGGAATATATAGGCGCAAAACCTAGGGCAGAGGAGGTCCAGGGGGCCCACAAGCCAGGGAGGCCCGGCCTCCCTCCTAGTCGGGGCTAGGGCGCTTGTGGGGTCCCTAGGGACCCCCTGCCTTAGTTCTCAAGTCTCCCGATCTTCTTCTGTTTCGGAAAAAAATCTTTTTGGGGATTTTATTCCGTTTGGACTCCGTTTCAAATCTTCCTCTGAAAAGGGTCAAAAACACGGAAAAAACAGGAACTGGCACTTGGCACTGGGTTAATAAGTTAGTCCCAAAAATATAAAAAAGGCATACAAAACATCCAAAGTTTGACAAGATAGTAGCATCAAACCATCAAAAATTATAGATACGTTGGAGACGTATCAAGCATCCCCAAGCTTAACTCCTGCTCGTCCTCGAGTAGGGAAGTGATAAAGACTGAATTTTTGATGTTGAATGCTACCTAGCATAGTTGTCCTTTGTAAGTTCTTTCATGTGACATGAATGTTCAGATCCGTAAGATTCAAATCAATAGTTTTCTATTGACATGAAAACAATAACACTTCAAGCAAACTAGCAAGGTAATCATGAACTTTCAAAATAACAAGGCCAAAGAAAGTTATCCCTACAAAATCATATAGTCTGGCTATGCTCCATCATCCTCACACAACTAATTTAAATCATGAACAACCCTGGTATTTGCCAAGTAATTTTTTTCGCACTCTTACTTTCTCAAACCTTTTATAACTATCACGCAATACATGAGCGTGAGCCATGGATATAGCACTATAGGTGGAATAGAGTGTGGAGGTGGTTGTGAGATAAAAAGGAGGAGATGATCACATTGACTCGGCGTATCAAAGGGTTATGGAGATGCCCATTAATAGATATCAATGTGAATGAGTAGGGATTGCCATACAAGGGATGCACTAGAGCTATAAGTATGTGAAAGCTCAAAAGGAGAACTAGTGGGTGTGCGTCCAACTTGCTTGCTCACGAAGACCTAGGGCAATTTGAGGAAACCCATCATTGGAATATAGAAGACAAGTTATATAATGAAGATTCCCACTAGCATATGGTAGTGACAAAGCAAGAAGCTCTCAATCATGAAGAACATGGTGCTATTATGAAGCACAAGTGTGGAAAAAGATAGTAGCATTGTCCCTTCTCTCTTTTTCTCTTTTTTTATTTGGGCTCTTGGGCCTCTTTTTTTTCTTTTCTCTTTTTTATTTGAGCTCTTTGGACTCTTTTATTTATTTATTTCCTCACACGGGACAATGCTCTAATAATGATGATCATCACACTTTTATTTACTCACAGCTCAAAGCTCAAAATGATGATGACTCTATAGGAAATGCCTCTGGCAGTGTACCGGGATGTGCAACGATCTAGCTTGGCGTATGACGTTGGAACATCTCGCTAGATATCTTACGATCATGCAATGGTAATATAAGAGTGACGGCACAAGTCATGAGACGGAACGGTGGGAATTGCATGGCAATATATCTCGGAATGGCTATGAAAATGCCATAGTAGGTAGGTATGGTGGCTGTTTTGAGGAAGGCATATGGTGGGTTTGTGTACCGGCGAGAATTGCGCGGCACTAGAGAGGCTAGCAATGGTGGAAGGTGAAAGTGCATCTATACCATGGACTCACATTAGTCATGAAGAAATCACATACTTATTGCGAAAGTTTTTATTAGTAATCCAAAACAAAGTGCTAAACGCATACTCCTAGGGGAAGGGTTGGTAGGTGTTAACCATCGCGTGATCCCGACCTCAACACAAAGGATGGCAATCAATAGATCAATTATGCTCCGACTTCCTAACATAGCGATTCACCATACGTGCATGCTACGGGAATCACTAACTTCAACACAAGTATTTCTAGATTCACAACACCCTACTAACATAACTCTTAATATTACCAAATCCAGGTCTCAAAACTAATTGAGAAGAATCAAGACTTCTCTTTCTACTCAATGCACATGAAGATGGAGGTTTTTGTATCCCCTTTGGGTACCTATCACCTTTGGGACTACTTTCATAGCATACGCCAACTACCAAGTCACGCACCGCCGTGCTCCAAAAGATCTAAGTGAAGCACATAGAGCAAAATTATCTAGCTCAAAAGATATAAGTGAAGCACTATGAGCATTCTAGCAAAATCACGATGAGTGCATGTCTCTCTCTAAATGTGTGCAGCAAGGATGATTGTAACACAACAAAAATAAAAGACTCCTAAGATACAAGACGCTCCAAGCAAAACACATATCATGTGGTGAATAAAAATATAGCTCCAAGTAATGTTACCGATGGATTGAAGACGAAAGAGGGGATGCCTTCCCGGGGCATCCCCAAGCTTAGGCTTTTTGGTGTCCTTGAATTTGGCTTGGGATGCCTTGGGAATTTCCAAAGTGGATCTCTTTCCAGTCCTTATCTCTTTGTCCATGAGAACATCAGCCAAAACTTGAAAACTTCACAACACAAAACTTAAACAGAAACTCGTGATAACATTAGCACAAGAAAACAAACTACCACTTCTTTTGGTACTGTAGAAAACTTTAATTCTATCTATATTGGTGTTGGCTACTGTATTCTCACTTTTCCATGGCTAGTACCCCCCGATACTAACCATAGTTTCATCAAAACAAGCAACCAACTCAACAAAAACAGTATCTGTCAAAAATAGACCAGTCTGTAGCAATTTGTATACTTCGTATACTTCTGGTACCTCAAAAATTCTGCAAAAATTACGAATGCCTGGGAAAAAGGCATATCAACCATCAGAAAAAAGAATCAACTCAAAAGATCTTTCTGAATAAAAATGAAAAATAATTTCGTGAGCGAATAGTTTCTGTCTTTTTCCAACAGGATCAAACAACCATCACCAAGACTAGTCATAAAGGTTTTTCTTGGCTCAAACACAAAAAGAAACAAAAAAGACACTATCATAACAGAATTATGATGGTGTGGACGCAACAAAACAGAAAGAAAAAGATAAATTCACTGGGTTGCCTCCCAACAAGCGCTATTGTTTAACATCCTTAGCTAGGCATTGATAATTCAATGATGCTCACACAAAAGACAAGAATTGAAGCACAATGAGAGCATCATAGAACATGTGAAAATCACATCTAAGTCTAACATACTTCCTATGCATAGGCATTTTATAGGAAAATAGATTGTCAAGACAACCAATAGTTACCATATGCAAGGAAGAAGAAAGAGACAATAGCAATCTCCACATAACGAGAGGTAATTGGGTAACATGAAAGTTTCTACCACAATACTTTCCTCTCTCAAAGCAATTACATGTGGGATCAAAATCAAATTCAACAATATAGCTATCACAAAGGATATTCTTTTCATGATCCATATGCATGCAAAGTTGACGCTCTTCAAAATAGTGGGATTATCATCAACTAAAGTCATGACTTCTCCAAACCCACTTTCAATATTATTGCAAATATCATTGCAACAAGTAGTGGACATAGCAAAACTAGCATCCCCAAGCTTAGGGTTTTGCATATTTTTAGCATGATTGTGACTAATAGGATTTATAGTGAAACCATTGCAATGATGCTTTTAATTCAAGGAGCCCTCGTGAATCACTTCATAAATCTCTTCATCACGATTTTCAGATTTACGCATCTCAAGCAAAACTCCATAGAGAAAGTCAAGTGCACTCAACTCACTAGCAATTGGTTCCACATAAGTGGATCTCTTAAAGAGATTAACAAGTGGGTGAGGATCCATATCAATAGATTTTCAGCAAGCGAAGATGCAAGCATATTGAAGGCACATAGCACTCAAGCAAAGGAAAGGCAAGCGAGAGAAAAGGGCGAAAAAAAGGCAAACGAAGAAAAGGGCAAATCTTTTTGTAATTATTTGTTTTTCAGAAGTGGGGGAGAGGAAAATGAGAGGCAAAAAAGTAAATGCAAGAGATGAGTTTGTGACACTTACTTGGATGAGTTCTTGACTTGATCCTCCCCGGAAAAGGCACCAGAAATTCTTCTGCTACGGCAACAAAAGTCCTTCCCCGGCAACGGCACCAGAAATTCTTCTGCTACGGCAACAAAAGTCCTTCCCCGGCAATGGTGTCAGAAATCCTTCTGTCGTCTCTTGAGCTTGCGTTGGTTTTTCCCTTGAAGAGGAAAGGGCGATGCAGCACAGGAGCAGTAAGTATTTCCCTCAGTTTGAGAACCAAGGTATCAATCCAGTAGGAGAATGTCGTCAAGTCCAGAGTAGCTGCGCAAACACAAAACAGCTTGCACCCAACGCTATAAAGGGGTTATCAATCCCTTCAAGATTGATTGCAAAGTGAAATATGAAGGCCGAAAGTGCAACGAAGTAAAAGTGTAAGGCTGAAAATATGGTGTGGAGTAGACCCGGGGGCCATAGTGTTCACTAGAGGCTTCTCTCAAAATAGCAAGTATTACGGTGGGTGAAAAACTTACTATCAAGCAATTGATAGAACCGCGCAAAGTCATCACGATATCTAAGGCAATGATCATACATATAGGCATCACGTCCGAGACAAGTAGACCGATACTTTCTGCATCTACTACTATTACTCCACACATCGACCGCTATCCAGCATGCATCTAGTGTATTGAGTTCATGACGAACAGAGTAACGCCTTAAGCAAGATGACATGATGTAGAGGGATAATCTCAAACCAATGATGAAAACCCCATCTTTTTACCCTTGATGGCAACAACACGATGCGTGCCTCGCTACCCCTACTCTCACTGGGTGAGGTCACCGCACGGTATGAACCCAAAACCAAGCACTTCTCCCATTGCAAGAATCATAGATCTAGTTGGCCAAACAAAACCCACAACTCGAAGAGAATTACAAGGATATGAAATCATGCATAAGAGAGATCAGAAGAAACTAAAATGAGATTCATAGATAACCTGATCATAAATCCACAATTCCTCGGATCTCGACAAACACACCGCAAAAGAAGATTGCATCGGATAGATCTCCATGAAGATCATGGAGAACTTTGTATTGAAGATCCAAGAGAGAGAAGAAGCCATCTAGCTACTAGCTATGGACCCGTAGGTCTATGGTGAACTACTCACGCATCATCGGAGAGGTCATGGTGTTGATGAAGAAGCCCTCCGTGTCCGAATCCCCCCTCCGGTAGGGCACCAGAACGTGCCCCAGATGGGATCTTGCGGAGACAGAGGCTTGCGGCGGCGGAAAAGTACTTTCGATGATCTCCAGATTTTTTCTGGGATTTTAGGGAATATATAGGCGCAGAACCTAGGGCAGAGGAGGTCCAGGGGCCCACATGCCAGGGAGGGCCGGCCTCCCCCCTGGTTGGGGCTAGGGGGCTTGTGGGGTCCCTGGGGACCCCCTGCCTTGGTTCTCAAGTCTCACGATCTTCTTCTGTTTTGGAAAAAATCTTTTGGGGATTTTATTCTGTTTGGACTCCGTTTCAAATCTTCCTCTGAAAAGGGTAAAAAACACGGAAAAAATAGGAACTGACACTTGGCACTGAGTTAATAAGTTAGTCCCAAAAAAGATATAAAAGGCATCCAAAACATCCAAAGTTTGACAAGATAATAGCATGAAACCATCAAAAATTATAGATACGTTGGAGACGTATCATAGGTCTACAAAGAACTACTCACACATCATTAGAGAGGTGCCAATGGACATGATTAACCCCTCCGTGATGGTGTCTAGATTGGATCTGGTGTTTTTGGACTTTGCGATGGCCAACCCACTGGGAGGCGCGCCCTGGTGGGTTGTTGTAACGCCCCGGACACACCCGCTGGCGGTTGTTAGGACATGATTAACCCCTCTGTGATGGTGTCTACATTGGATCTGGTGTTTCTGGACTTTAATATGGCCAACCCACCAGGAGGCGCGCCCTGGTGGGTTGTTGTAACGCCCCGGACACACCCGCCGGCGGTTGTTACTTCTGGCGGTATCTAGACTGGCCCCGCATATCAATACTAGTCTTTTATGTGCACTTTGTCTTCACTCATGCGCACCCAGGATCAACTTCCTGGTCGGTGACCCATCCTAAAACTACTCCAAGCCAAGCACGCTAAACCTGGGAGTTCTGTTCGAATGGGCTCCTAGAAAAGAAGGAATTCCTTATTGATATGAGTAGTCTATCAACCCTAATAAGCTAGGCTATCACATACACCACCACTCAGAGGAACCGACGTACGTCCTCTTGGGCCATAGGAGTGTTCCCTCTTGGCACAAACGTCTGTGCATCCAGTCCAATACATGTACCATGTCGTGTGCCACAACGGGTCACAAACGTACCTGTCTGCAAACATCCGTGTAACCGCGAGGGTCGGATCTGATACCAAACTTGTAACGCCCCGGACACACCCGCCGGCGGTCGTTACTCCCGGCGGGATCTAGACTAGCCCCACATATCAATACTAATCTTTTCCGCGCACTTTGTCCTCACTCATGCGCACCCGGGATCAACTTCCGGGTCGGTCACCCATCCTAGAACTACTCCAAGCCAAGAACGCTTAACCTGGGAGTTCTGTTCGAATGGGCTCCCAGAAAAGAAGGAACTCCTTATTGATATGAGTAGTCTATCATCCCTAATAAGCCAGGCTATCACAGTTGTGCTCCCATCGGACCTCCCCTCATGTGTGTTTCTGGCCCACTGGATGTCATGTGGGTCAAACACAATCCACAAAAAGTTTCGTTGCGTTTGGACTCCATTTGGTATTGATTTCCTGCGATGTAAAAAACATGCACAAAACAACAACTGGCACTTGGCACTATGTCAATAGGTTAGTATGAAAAAATGATATAAAATGACTATAAAATGATCGTAAAACATTCAAGAATGATACTATAACACCATGAAACAATCAAAAATTATAGATACGTTGGAGACGTATCAGTGGAGGCAGGGGTATCGGTGTGCCGAGGCGTGGGGCACGATCAGCGGCGCGCTGGGTAGTGTTGGAGGAGGAACCCAGCGCCACTGAATCCGCCACTTCCTCGTGTAGCAGGGCCAAGGAACACGCCTTGTCGAGATCGGGCGGCCTCTGCACGAGCACCACCGCGCGTTTGTCGGCTCGTAATCCATTCACAAAACGAGTAAGATGGTAATAAGGATGAATGGAATGAGAATAAACTGCTAGATGATTGATAATTAACTCAAATTGCTTAATGTACTCCGCTACTGAATCTGTTTGGCGAATCATGTAAAATTGGCGTATGAGAAGCTGGTAGCGGTCACGCGCGAATCTAGTGCATACCAGAGAGGAAAATGACTCCCAATCGAGACCAACTAGCTTCTACTGGACCGATTGTAACCATACATAAACAGATCCTAAAAAATTCAGGGATGCCATAGGAACCCAGTATTTTTTAATATTTTCTTTAGAAAAGGAGGATGACCCCCGGCCTCTACATCTGGGAGATGCATGCGAGCATTTTATTGATTATTCTCGAGGACCTTACAAAGCAGTACAACAATATGTCTGAATCCGCCATCTTGACAACATTTGCCGCTACTCCTATCCATATGATGAAGGGGTGCAAGCTGGACCAAATACCCAGATCTCTCACCTAAGCCTAACATCTAAAGCCGGAGGCCCTAACCGAGCCACATACCGGGTCCGGGGCACAAACCGGTTCGAAGCACTCACATGTGTCGTCGCCGCCATCTTCCACTGGTCCATCTTTAGATCAAATTGAGGTACCAGCCTTGGCAGGTGCCTCCGCCATCGATGCCACCATGACGCCAAACGACGACCTCCACCTACGCGAGTCCATCTCCAAGCAACGGACGGAGATTCATGCTAGGATAAGGCCGCACCACCACCGTCGCCCACCACCCACAAGCGCCACCCAGCCCCAAGGTTCCCAAAGCAGCGCCTTCAAGAAGGGAACATCATCGTGAGCGCCGCCGCCGCCCAACAAAGTTAAGGCTTTCGACCGGGAGACCAAGAGGAAGGAGAAGTGAGGGGATCGGTCCATACCGACGCCTCCAAGGAGTGCAACTATTCCTGACTTGATGCCTCCACGGCAACGGAGCCAGAAAAGAGTTGCTCCCAATTGCTCAACAATTAGATATTGTCTTGCAATAGCCCACCAGCGCGTGGGGTCGAGGCAGTTTTTGAGGGTAGAGTATTCAACCCAAATTTGTTGGTTCGCACGATGGGAAGTGAAAGAATATTCTCAAGTATTAGCAGCTGAATGCGTCAGATTCAACCACACCTGAAAGATTAGTATATGCAAGCAAGGTGTCAACAGCAAAGTAGTATGATAACAACGGTGCCAGAAACGATTTGGTGACAAGGCCGACTATTCCTAACTGTTGTATCAATGGCGCCAAAAGTTGCCCGTGGACGGGAAATATTCTTTCCCGGCAACGGTGCCAGAAAAAGTATTGTAGCAGGTAGCAGCAGTGTAACGAGTAACAGCAGTGGCAAGGAACAGCAGTAGTGACAGCAGTAGCAAGAAGCAGCAGTAGCGAGTAACAACAGTAGCAAGTAGCAGCAGTAGCAGCAGTAGTGGCAGCAGCAGCATGACAAAGCAAGTAACAGTAGCAGCAAGTAACAGTAGCAGCAACAGTAGTAACAGCAGCAGCAGGACAAAGCTAGTAACAGCAGCAGTGGGACAAACTCGTAGGCAACGGGTCGGCGATTTGTTCGATGATATTCATCATGCAACAGTTATAACACGGAGAGATATGTGGCTAGCTCCCGTTCGTCAATGTGATGGAGGCATGCATTCCGTGTGTCGTCATACGTGCTTAGGGAAAAAACTTGCATGACATCTATTGTCCATCCCTCCCGTGGCAGCGGGGTCCAAAAGGATACTACGGGATATTAAGGTTCTCCTTTTAATAAAGAACCGGACCAACGCATTAGCACTTGGTGAACACATGAACTCCTCAAACTATGGTCATCACCAGGAGTGGTTCCGGTTATTGTCACTCCGGGGTTGTCGGGTCATAACACATAGTAGGTAACTACAACTTGCAAGATCGGATCTAAAACACACATATATTGGTGACAACATAATAATTTCAGATCTGAAATCATGGCACTCGGGCCCTAGTGACAAGCATTAAGCATGGCAAAGTAGTAGCAACATCAATCTCAGAACATAGTGGATACTAGGGATCAATCCCCGTCAAAACTAACTCGATTACATGATAGATCTCATCCTACTCATCACCGCCCAGCGAGCCTATGAATAGATTACTCACGAACGGTGAAGAGCTTCATGGAATTGTAGAGGGAAGATGGTTGATGATGACGATGGCGATGATTCCCCTCTCCGGAGCCCAAAACGGACTCCAAATCTGCCCTCCAGATGAAGAACAGAATGTGGCGGCGCCTCCGTATCGCAAACGCGATGAAATCTTCTCTTCTAATTTTTTTTCGGGACGAAAGGGAATAAATAGCGCTGGAGTTGGGGGCGGCAAAGCCACGTGGGCCCCACAAGCTTGGTTGTCGCGGCCAGGGGGGTGGCCGTGGCGACAGGGCTTGTGGCCCACTGGCCCGTCCCCTCCGGTGGATCTTTGCGCAGGTATTTTTCATATTTTCCAGAAATAATCTCCGTAAATTTTCAGGACGTTCCGAGAACTTTCATTTCTGCACAAAAACAACACCATGGCAATTCTGCTGAAAACAGCGTCAGTCCGGGTTAGTTCCATTCAAATCATGCAAATTAGAGTCCAAAACAAGGGCAAAAAAGTTTGGAAAAGTAGATACGATGGAGACGTATCAGCCGGCCATGGCCGACCAAGGATTTCGCCCGAACTAGATCCCCGCCACCAGCAGCGCCTCCTGTACAAAACCGGCGACCCAAGGAAGCGTGGCCCAACCAGGCTGGCCCGCACGCCGAACAGGGGAGGAGGGGAGGCGCCAGATCGCGCGCACCGGCCACCTCAAAAGCCGCCGCCGGACGCCAACTACCACCGGATCCCGTCGCCCGCGCGGCTGCTAGCCTTCCTGTGCGAGGAAGGGAGGAGGAGGGGGAGGCGGCTAGGGTTGGGAGGGAGGGAGGGAGGCGTGCGTGAACGTGGTGGCTCCCTTCCTTTTTAAAAATGGAGAGAATTTCACTTCTCGGCCTCTGCACCAACTAGGGATGCATACAGCCATATTAGTATGAATACCAAGATAAACATGGTCTTAAGATTTTTTTTTGAATGAGTAACAAGATATTTTTTGATGAGTAGTTCTACCACACATCAAACTTGATCCTCAATAAATGAGGGGAAACCCCTGTGCATCACCTGTCAATTCTATGAATTAAACTCGGGTCGTTAGGCTGCACAACCGCACGCCTAACCACTGAGCCAAAGAACCCAATATGTTTCATGGACGTTGAACATGGCGAAGTACTGCTCACACAGCGTATGCTAGTGGCGAGGATTTTCACGAGTAAACATCGGAAACGAGATGGAAGGATGAGTTTGACCTAAGCCCGACAGGATTTGACTCGCGTGTGTGTACGGGGATGGAAGCTAGAGCGGAGACTGTGTTTGAAAATGACCGTTGGCCGGGAGGGACGCTGATGGGTGCATCAGTGCCTACCCTCGATGGAGATGTAGCTTGCCACGGTCCGTAGACTCGAGGGGAGGCGTCTCCATGCCCGGAGCTATGCCGAGGTTGTCACTGCTCGTCGCGGGGTGTGGGGATGACACGGCCTTGGCCTCGGCCTCCGCGTCAGCCGTTGCACTGTGGGCGCGCTCTTGTTGCGGATCGGAGACAATGGTGGCTAAATCACCGACACGCTTCTCTAGGTGGGGTCGCCAGGATAGCAGATCGTCGATCTTGGACGTTTGCGCTTGCATCACCGTTGTGTTGGCGTTGAACGAGTTGCAGAGCGAGTCCAGGTAGTTATTGACCGCTCGATCCATACCTTCTAGCTGATGTCTGTTGACACACAAACACGTCACGTGTATCCTGAACGTCGAGGGTGATGCACCGCAGCTCACGTCGAAGGAGATCCGACCGACAACGTGATACGCAAGACAGTCGCCAGATGCTTTTGAAGACCCGAAGCCCCACACCCCCGGGAGGGACCCCGTCAGGGAGTGCGACAGCTATGGGATGCCCTAGGTCGGCCTCACCGCCCTAGGGCCTCGTGGATCGCTGCCCTCAAACAAAGAACGAACGAAGAACGAGGAAGAAGAACAATGGAGAGAGATAAAGGTAAAGGTCAAAAGTAGTAGATTGATTTGTTCGATTGTGTGTTGTTTCAATGGGTCATCACCTCAAATATATATACTAGGCGGCTGGAATCCCCATACAAGAAAAGGATTCATCTAGGCTTTTCTTACAATAAAATTACACCAAATCACGTCCTAGAGTCCCAATTCTAGTCTAATTCGGATTCAACCCGAATTTGGCCCAAACTTCTATCTTGCTCCTTGCACGGGCCACAGAATCTGCATATGACTTCCGATTATGACGATTTACATAACAGAATCTACCGCCTCAACGATACGAACAATTCTTCTATTGACCATTTTTTCAAATAAGGCCATCTTGAATAATCCACGAGGTTATCTTCAGCTCCTAGTTGGATTGGGGCACTCTGGTGACTGTACTGTCCGAATCTTGTACCAGTTCTGCAGGTTGTATACCATCTCAGATGATGATGACTCCAAAATAAAATTTAATCTCCTTGATGATAGGCACAACTTTTGTGTTAAACACTTTTCTATATAAAAACATCTAGACAATGTTTTGCACCTATCTTTTCAGCTTCCGTTTGGATATTGGCCAACGTCACTCGGATTCAAGCCTTTTTCAATCGAATATTAGGATTCTTCACTCGGATTGCACGATCATATCTATTCAACCTAATAATAGGATTTCACCTCGATGACCAACTTTACTTTTGCGCGACGTCTTTTCACTCGGCCGACAATCTTCACTCGGCCGACAATCTTCATTCGACCAACAATCTTCACTCAGCCGACAATCGTCACTCGACCGGCAATCTTTACTCGCCCAACAATCTTCACTCGACGTCTTTTCACTCGGTCGGCAATGTTCACTCGGCCGGCAATCATCACTCGACGTCTTTTCACTCGGCCCGCAATCTTCACTCGGCTGGCAAACTTTTCACTCGACTCACAAACTTTTCACTCGGCCGGCAAACTTTTCACTCGGACTCCCAACTGAAACTTCAACCTGATCTTTTTTGTCCCTTCAAGTCGCACACGAACTCGGATTAAGACAAAATATATATCAAAATCGATCGCTTCGATGAAACAAAGACAATCCATGTAGAGAAATTACTCATCCGAGGTCGTCTTGGAGGTGTAATTGGTCGAACATCACTCAGGAAGTTAAATTCAGGCATTTCGAATACACTTTCGGTCCTTAAGATGAGATTGGAGAATGATGGCTTAGACATCAAAATTGTTCCATTCGGCATAGTAAAGCCTTTTCATTTTTGAACACCTTTTCATTTGAGGCTATCTTAATTGTATTTTACACCGTGCCAAAATCAGGTGTCAAGACATGCACGCCTGTTTCTCGGCAAAGCTTATGCGCCGAAAAATAACTTGCACATGTTTGTTCTTAGGACGATCTCAACACTCCATCGTCCATTCACATGCTTAGAGAGATAACTTGAGAACCAAGGCAAAAGACCTTGTGGGAGGTCACAAGCCCCCTAGCTGCGGCCTAGGGGGTGGCCGCGCCTGGCAGGCTTGTGGGCCCACGTGGCTCCTTTGCCCTACCTCTTTCGCCTATAAATTCTCTAAAATCCCGAAACCAAAGAAGAGAGCCACGAAAATACTTTTCCGCCGCCGCAAGCCTCTGTCTCCGCAAGATCCCATCTACGGACCGTTCTGGTGCCCTGTTGGAGGGGGATTCGAACATGGAGGGCTTCTTCGTCAACACCATTACCTCTCCGATGATGTGTGAGTAGTTCACCACAGACCTTCGAGTCCATAGCTAGTATCTAGATGTCATCTTCTCTCTCTTGGATCTTCAATACAAAGTTCTCCATGATCTTCATGGAGATCTATCCGATGTAACTTTCTTTTGCGGTGTGTTTGTCGAGATCCGATGAATTGTGGATTTATGATCAGATTATCTATGAATATTATTTGAGTCTCCTCTTATCTCTTATATGCATGATTTCGTATCCTTGTAATTCTCTTCGAGTTATGGGTTTTGTTTGGCCAACTTGGTCTATAATTCTTGCAATGGGAGAAGTGCTTGGTTTTGGGTTCATACCATGGGGTGTCCTCACCCAGTGACAGAAAGGATAGCGAGGCACGCATCATGTTGTTGCCATCAAGGGTAAAAAGATGGGGGTTATATCATATTGCATGAATCTATCCCTCTACATCATGTCACCTTGCTTAAGGCGTTACTCTGTTTGTTATGAACTCAATACACTAGATGCATGCTGGATAGCGGTCGATGTGTGCAGTAATAGTAGTAGATGCAGAAAGTATCGGTCTACTTGTCTCGGGCGTGATGCCTATATGTATGATAATTGCCTTAGATATCGTCATGACTTTGCGCGATTCTACAATTCCTCGACAGTAATTCGTTCACCCACCGTAATACTTGCTATCATGAGAGAAGCCTCTAGTGAACACTATGGCCCCCTGGTCTACTTCACATCCTATATTCAGATCTACAAAATTACTTTGTTGCACTTTTCACCTTCAGATCTCACCTTGCAAATAATCGTGAAGGGATTGACAACCCCTTTTTCGCGTTGGGTGCAAGTTTGTTTGTTTTTGCGCAGGTACATTGGTGCCTCATCTTGATACTCCTACTAGATTGATACGTTGGTTCTCAGACTGAGGGAAATACTTATCGCTACTTTGCTGCATCACCCTTTCCTGTTCAAGTGAAAAACCAACGCAAGCTCAAGAGGTAGCAAGAAAGATTTCTGGCACCGTTGTCGGGGAGTATTGAAAGTGAAGCATATCCAAGTAACTATCACAAACTCATCTCTTGCATTTACTTTATTTGCCTTTTGCCTCTCGTTTTCCTCTCCCCCACTTCTAAAACGATTTTCCGAAAATACCAAACATATTTTCCTTTTTTTTCGCTCTTCTTCCGTTCGCCTTTTTGTTGCTATGTTTGCTTGTGTGGCCATGTGCCTTATATTTTCTTGCATCTTCGCTTGCTAAAAATCTATTGATATGGATCCTCATCCACTTGCTAATCTTTTCAAAACACCAAATTATGATGAACAATTTGCTAGTGAGTTGAGTGCACTTGACTATCTTTATGAAGTTCTGCTTGAGATGCGTGAATTTGAAAATTGTGATGAAGAAATTTATTAAGTGATTCACGAGGGCTCCTTGAATGAAAAGAATGATTGCAATGTTTTTACTTTAAATCCTATTAATGTCAATCATGCTAAAAATATGCAAAACCCTAAGCTTGGGGATGCTAGTTTTGCTATGTCCACTACTTGTTGCAATGATCATGATTGGGCTGATGATTTTTCTTACAATCTTGAAAATTTGTTTAAGCCTCATGATGAATATGATATTGATAATAATGTTTGCAATAATATTGAAAGTGGGTTTGGAGAAGTCATGACTTTAGTTGAGGATAATCCCACTATTTTTGAAGAGCGTCAACTTTGCATGAATGTGGATCATGAAAAGAATATTCTATGTGATGGTTATATTGTTGAATTTGAATACGATCCCACATGTAATTATTATGAGAGAGGAAAATATGGTTGTAGAAATTTTCATAGCACTAAATCACCTCTCGTTATGTTGAGATTGTTATTGTCTCTTTCTTCTTCTTTGCATATGGTAGCTATTGGTTCTCTTGATAATCTGTTTTCCTATAAAATTCGTATGCATAGGAAGTATGTTAGACTTAGATGTGATTTTCACATGCTTTATGATGCTCTCGTTGTGCTTCAATTCTTGTCTTTTGTGTGAGCATCATTGAATTATCAATGCCTAGCTAAGGGCGTTAAACGATAGCGCTTGTTGGGAGGCAACCCAATGAATAAATTTATTTTTGCTTTTTTCTTTCTGTTTTGTTGTGTCCACACCATCATAATTATGTTATGATTGTGTTTTTTATGTTTCTTTTAGTGTTTGTGCCAAGTAGAACCTTTATGATTAGTTTTGGTGATAGTTGTTTGATCATGCTGAAAAAGACAGAAACTGTGTGCTCACGAAATTATTTTTAATTCCTATCCATAAAGAGTTTTTGAGTTGATTCTTTTTGCTTCTAGTTGATATGAGAATTTCCGTAATTTTCATAACCGTTCGGAATTTTTGGGATACCAGAGGTATACGAAGTATATTGATTGCTACAGACTGGTCTGTTTTTGACAGATTCTGTTTTTGTTGTGTTGATTGCTTATTTTGATGAAACTATGGTTAGTATCGGGGGGGGGGGTACTAGCCATGGAAACGTGAGAATACAGTAATATAACATCTATCTCAATGGAAATCAAGTTTACTACAATACCTAAAGAGTTGGTGGTTTGTTTTCTTATGCTAATGATATCATGAGTTTCTGTTTAAGTTTTGTGTTGTGAACATTTCAAGTTTTGGGTGATGTCCTCATGGACAATGGAATAAAGAGTGGAAAGAGCTTAAGCTTGGGGATGTCCAAGACATCCCAAGCCAAATTCAAGGACACCAAAAAGCCTAAGCTTGGGGATGCCCCGGGAAGGCATCCCCTCTTTCGTCTTCAATCCATCGGTAACGTTACTTGGAGCTATATTTTTATTCACCACATGATATGTGTTTTGCTTGGAGCGTCATGTATTATAGGAGTCTTTGCTTTTTTTTGTCACGATCATTCTTGTTGAACACCTTTTTGAGAGGGACATGCACTCATCGTGAATTTGCTAGAATGCTCAATGAGCTTCACTTATATCTTTTGAGCTAGATAATTTTGCTCTAGTGCTTCACTTAAATCTTTTTAGAGCACGGTGGTGTCATATTTTGTAGAAATAAAAACTCTCGATCTTCACTTATATCTTTTTGAGAGTGCTCTCTGCTCTCTCTAAGTAACTTGGTAATTGGCGTGTGCTGTGAAATTAGTCCTAAATATGATAAGCATCCAAAAAGGATATAATAAAAACTTCCATATTCAAATGCATTGATTAGTAAGAGAAGTTTGATTCCTCACAATTAGTTTTGAGATATGGATATGGTAATATTAGAGTTATGTTAGTAGGGTGTTGTGAATCTACAAATACTTGTGTTGAAGTTAGTGATTCCCGTAGCATGCACGTATGGTGAACCGCTATGTTAGGAAGTCGGAGCATAATTGATATATTGATTGTCATCCTTTGTGTGGTGGTCGGGATCGCGCGATGGTTAACACCTACCAACCCTTCCCCTAGGAGTATGCGTTTAGCACTTTGTTTCGATTACTAATAAAACTTTCGCAATAAGTATATGAGTTCTTCATGACTAATGCGAGTCCATGGATTATACGCACTCTCACCCTTCCACCATTGCTAGCCTCTCTAGTACCGTGTAACTTTTGCCGGTGCACAAACCCACCATATACCTTCCTCAAAACAGCCACCATGCCTACCTATTATGGCATTTTCATAGCCATTCCGAGATATATTGCCATGCAACTTTCACCGTTCCGACTCATGACATGTGTCGTCACTTTCATATTGCCATTGCATGATCGTAAGATAGCTAGCGAGATGTTTCAACGTCATACGCTAAGCTAGATCGTTGCACATCCCAGTACACTGCCGGAGGCATTTCATATAGAGTCATCATTTTTCTAAGTTTTGAGTCGTAAGTAAATAGAAGTGTGATGATCATCATTATTAGAGCATTTTCCCATGTGAGGAAATAAAAAAAAGGCCAAAGATGCCCACCAAAAAAATGAAAAAGAGCCCAAAGAGCCCAAACAAAAAAATGACAGAAAAAGAGAGAAGGGACAATGCTACTATCTTTTTCCACACTTATGCTTCAAAATAGCACCATGTTCTTCATGATAGAGAGTCTCTTGTTTTGTCACTTCCGTATACTAGTGGGAATTTTCATTATATAACTTGGCTTGTATATTCCAATGATGGGCTTCCTCAAAATTGCCATAGGTCTTCGTGAGCAAGCAAGTTGGGTGCACACCCACTAGTTTTCTTTTTGAGCTTTCACACACTTATAGCTCTAGTGCATCCGTTGCATGGCAATCCCTACTCAATCACATTGATATCTATTGATGGGCATCTCCATAGCCCATTGATACGCCGAGACGATGTGACCATCTTCTCCTTTTTGCCTCACAACCTCCACCACACTCTATTCCACCTATAGTGCTATATACATGGCTCACGCTCATGTATTGTGTGAGAGTTGAAAAGGTTTAAGAAAGTAAGAGTGCGAAAACAATTACTTGGCCAATACCGGGGTTGTGCATGATTTAAATTCGTTGTCTCGGGATGATGGAGCATAGCCAGACTATATGATTTTGTAGGGATACCTTTCTTTGCCCTTGTTATTTCAAAAGTTCATGATTACTTTGCTAGTATGCTTGAAGTATTATTGTTTTCATGTCAATAGTAAACTAATGTTTTGAATCTTACGGATCTGGACATTCATGCCAAAAGAAATAAGTTACAAAGAACAAATATGTTAGGTAGCATTCCACATCAAAAATTCGGTCTTTATCACTTCCCTACTCGAGGACGAGCAGGAGTTAAGCTTGGGGATGCTTGATACGTCTCCAACGTATCTATAATTTTTGATGGTTCCATGCTATTATCATGTAACCTTTGGATTTTTTATATGCATAAATATGCTATTTTTGGACTAACCTATTAACTCAGTGCCAATTGCCACTTTCTGTTTTTTCCGTATTTTTGACCTTTTTCACAGAAGAATATTAAGCGGAATCCAAACGGAATAAAACATGTGGGATGATTTTTTTTCCATAACAGAAGATACGCAGGGGACTTGACAACCAATGCAGGAGACCTTGTGGGAGGTCACAAGCCCCCTAGCCGCGGCCTAGGGGGGTGGCCCGCGCCTGGCAGGCTTGTGGGCTCCGTGGACCTCCTCTGCCCTAGGTCTTTCGCCTATATATTCCCTAAAATCCCAGAAAAAATCAAGAGATCATCGAAAGTACTTTTCCCCCGCCGCAAGCTTCTGCCTCCACAAGATCCCATCTAGGGCACGTTCTGGTGCCCTGTCGGAGGGGGGATTCGGATACAGAGGGCTTCTTCAGCAACACCATGACCTCTCCGATGATGCGTGAGTAGTTCACCATAGACCTTCGGGTCCATAGCTAGTAGCTGGATGGCTTCTTCTCTCTCTTGGATCTTCAATACAAAGTTCTCCATGATCTTCATGGAGATCTATCTGATGTAATCTTCTTTTGCGGTGTGTTTGTCGAGATCGGATGAATTGTGGATTTATGATCAGATTATCTATGAATATTATTTGAGTTTCTTCCGATCTCTCTTATGCATGATTTCATATCCTTCTAATTCTCTTCGAGTTGTGGGTTTTCTTTGGCCAGCTTGATCTATGATTCTTGCAATGGGAGAAGTGCTTGGTTATGGGTTCATACCGTGCGGTGACCTCACCGAGTGATAGAAGGGGTAGCGAGGCACGCATCATGTTGTTGCCATCAAGGGTAAAAAGATGGGGTTTTCATCATTGGTTTGAGATTATCCCTCTACATCATGTCATCTTGCTTAAGGCGTTATTCTGTTTGTCATGAACTCAATGCACTAGATGCATGTTGGATAGCGGTCGATGTGTGGAGTAATAGTAGTAGATGCAGAAAGTATCGGTCTACTTGTCTCGGACGTGATGCCTATATGTATGATCATTGCCTTAGATATCGTCATGACTTTGCGCGGTTCTATCAATTGCTCGAGAGTAATTTGTTCACCCATCGTAATATTTGCTATTTTGAGAGAAGCCTCTAGTGAACACTATGGCCCCCGGGTCTACTTCACATCATATTTTCAGCCTTACACTTTTACTTCGTTGCACTTTCAACCTTCAGTTCTCACTTTGCAATCACTCTTGAAGGGATTGACAACCCCTTTATAGCGTTGGGTGCAAGCTCTTTTGTGTTTGTGCAGGTACCCTGGACTTGACGCGATTCTAATGGATTGATACCTTGGTTATCAAACTGAGGGAAATACTTACTGCTCCTGTGCTGCATCACCCTTTCCTCTTCAAGGGAAAAACCAACGCAAGCTCAAGAGACGACAGAAGATTTCTGTTGCCGTAGCAGAAGGATTTCTGGCGCCGTTGCCGGGGAGGATCAAGTCAAGAACTCATCCAAGTAAGTGTCGCAAACTCATCTCTTTTATTTACTTTTTTGCCTCTCGTTTTCCTCTCCCCCACTTCTGAAAAACAAAAATTTACAAAAATATTTGCCCTTTTCTTCGTTTGCCTTTTTCGTTTGCCCTTTTCTCTCGCTTGCTTTCTATTCGCTTGTGTGCTTGATTGCTTGCTGAAGTCACCATGACTGAAAACACCAAACTTTGTGACTTCTCGAATACTAATAATAATGATTTTATTAGTACTCCGATTGCTCCCGCCACTAGTGCAGAGTCATACGAAATCAATGCTGCTTTGCTGAATCTTGTTATGAAAGAGCAATTCTCCGGCCTCCCTAGTGAAGATGCCGCATCCCATCTTAATACCTTCATTGAGCTTTGCGATATGCAAAAGAAGAAAGATGTGGATAATGATGTGATTAAATTGAAGTTTTTTCCTTTCTCGTTGCGAGGTCGAGCAAAAACTTGGTTTTCGTCTTTGCCCAAAAATAGTATTGATTCTTGGAATAAGTGCAAAGATGCTTACATATCCAAGTATTTTCCGCCGGCTAAGATTATCTCTCTCCGTAATGATATCATGAATTTGAAGCAACTTGATCATGAACATGTTGCACAATCTTGGGAGAGAATGAAATTGATGATTAGAAATTGTCCCGCTCATGGCTTGAGTCTTTGGATGATTATACAAATCTTTTACGCTGGCTTGAATTTTGCTTCTAGAAATATCTTGGACTCCGCCTCAGGTGGAACGTTCGTGTAAATCACGTTAGGAGAATCTACAGAACTCCTAGACAATATCATGACGAACTACTCTCAGTGGCACACTGAAAGGTCACCTACTAGTAAGAAGGTACACGCTATAGAAGAAATTAACTCGTTAAGTGCTAAGATGGATGAGTTAATAAATTTGGTTGCTAGTAGAAGTGCTCCTTTAGATCCTAATAGTATGCCCTTGTCTTCCTTGATTGAGAGTAGCAACGCCAGCTTGGACGTTAATTTTGTTGGTAGGAATAATTTTGGCATCAACAATGCTTTTAGAGGAAACTATGTTCCTAGGCCTTTTCCTAGTAACTCCTCTAATAACTTTGGCAACTCCTACAACAATACTCATGGAAATTACAATATATTACCCTCTGATCTAGAGAGTAATATCAAAGAGTTTATCAACTCACAAAAGATTTTCAGTGCGTCCATAGAGGAAAAACTACTCAAAATTGACGATTTGGCTAGGAGCGGTGATAGAATGTCTAGTGATATTGATGCTTTGAAAGTTAGATGTGCTCCTCCCAAGATCAATATGGATGAAACTTTTAAAACTATGTGTGTTTCCATGAGTGAGAGCAAAGAAAGAACTGTCCAAATTCGTGCTAGACATGAATGGCTTAAAAAGGCGTGTTCTCGTGATAAAAATCACGAAGATCTTAAAGTGCTTGGTGTGACTCCCATTGAATCTTGGTTTTCTTGTGTCAAACCTAATGATGATGGGGCTGAATATGAATCCACCTTGGTTGAAAAAACACCCCAATGATTCAGAGTCCATCTATCTTGATGCTAAAGGCATTGAAAGTGGAGTAGAAGATATTAAAATTTTGAGTAGTAATGAAATTACTACTTTGGATTTCAAGGAATTAAATTATGATAGTTGCTCCTTGATTGAATGCATTTCCTTGATGCAATCCATGCTAAACTCTCCACACACTTATATCCAAAACAAGGCCTTTACCGATCATATCGTCGAAGCTATGATAAAATCTCTTGAAGAGAAACTTGAATTGGAAGTTTCTATCCCTAGAAAGCTTCATGATGAGTGGGAACCTACTATCAAAATCAAAATAAAAAACTATGAATGCAATGCTTTGTGTGATTTGGGTGCTAGTGTTTCCGCGATTCCAAAGTCTTTATGTGATGTTCTGGGTTTTAATGAGATTGAGGAGTGTTCTCTTAATTTGCATCTTGCGGATTCTACTGTCAAGAAACCCATGGGAAGGATCAATTATGTTATTATTATTGCAAATAGGAACTATGTACCCATGGATTTCATTCTGCTTGACATTGATTGCAATCCTACATGCCCTATCATTCTTAGTAGACCTTTCCTAAGGACTATCGGTGCTATCACCGATATGAAGGAAGGGAATATTAGATTTCAATTTCCTTTAAAGAAGCGCATGGAGCATTTTCCTAGAAAGAAAATAAGATTGCCTTATGAATCCATGATGAGGGCTACTTATGGTTTGAGCACCAAAGACGACGATACATGATTCTATCGCTTTATGCCTAACTAAGGGCGTTAAACAATAGCGCTTGTTGGGAGGCAACCCAATGAATTTATCTTTTTCTTTCTGTGTTGTTTCGTCCACACCAACATAATTCTGTTATGATAGTGTCTTTTGTGTTTCTTTTTGTGTTTGAGCCAAGCAAAACCTTTATGACTAGTCTTGGTGATGGTTGTTTGATCCTGCTGGAAAAAGACAGAAACTTTTCGCTCACGCGATTATTTTTTATTTTTATTCAGAAAGAGATTTTGAGTTGATTCTTTTTGCTTCTGGTTGCTATGGCTTTTTTCCAGGCACTCGTAACTTTTCAGAATTTTTTAGGTACCATAAGTATACGAAGTATACAGATTGCTACAGACGGGTCTCTTTTTGACAGATTCTGTTTATGTTGAGTTGGTTGCTTGTTTTGATGAAACTATGGATAGTATCGGGGGGGTACTAGCCATGTAGAAGTGATAATATAGTAATCTAACACCAATATGAATAGAAATCAAGATTGCTACAGTACCTAAAAAGGTGGTAGTTTATTTTCTTGTGCTAATGATATCACGAGTTCCTGTTTAAGTTTTGTGTTGTGAAGTTTTCAAGTTTTGGGTGATGTTCTCATGGACAAAGGGATAAAGAGTGGAAAGAGCTCAAGCTTGGGGATTCCCAAGCCATCCCAAGCCAAATTCAAGGACACCAAAAAGCCTAAGCTTGGGGATGCCCCGGGAAGGCATCCCCTCTTTCGTCTTCAATCCATCGGTAACATTACTTGGAGATATATTTTTATTCACCACATGATATGTGTTTTGCTTGGAGCATCTTGTATCGTAGGAGTCTTTACCTTTTGTTGTGTCACAATCATCCTTGCTGCACACCTTTTGAGAGAGACATGCACTCATTGCCAATTTGCTAGAATGCTCATCGTGCTTCACTTATATCTTTTGAGCTAGATAATTTTGCTCTATGTACTTCACTTAGATCTTTTAGAGAATGGCGGTGCGTGACTTGGTAGTTGGCTTTTGATATGAAAGTAGTATCAAAGGTGATAGGTACTGAAATAGGATACAAAAACCTCCATCTTCATGAGCATTGAGTAGAAAGAGAAGTTTTGATTCCTCTCAATTGGTTTTGAGACGTGGATTTGGTAATATTAAGAGTTATGTTAGTAGGGTGTTGTGAATCTAGAAATACTTGTGTTGAAGTTAGTAATTCTCATTGCATGCACGTATGGTGAACCTCTATGTTAGGAAGTCGGAGCATAATTGATCTATTGATTGTCATCCTTTGTGTTGAGGTCGGGATCGCGCGATGGTTAACACCTACCAAACCTTCCCCTAGGAGTATGCGTTTAGCACTTTGTTTTGATTACTAATAAAAACTTTCACAACAAATATGTGAGTTCTTCATGACTAATGTGAGTCCATGGCATAGATGCACTTTCACCTTCCACCATTGCTAGCCTCTCTAGTGCCGCGCAACTTTCGCCGGTACACAAACCCACCATATGCCTTCCTCAAAACAGCCACCATACCTACCTACTATGGCATTTTCATAGCCATTCCGAGATATATTGCCATGCAACTCCCACCGTTCCGTCTCATGACTTGTGCCGTCACTCTCATATTGCTTTTGCGTGATCGTAAGATAGCTAGCGAGATGTTTCAACGTCATACGCCAAGCTAGATCGTTGCACATCCCGGTACACTGCCGGAGGCATTTTCTATAGAGTCATCATCGTTCTGAGCTTTGAGCTGTGAGTAAATAAAAGTGTGATGATCATCATTATTAGAGCATTGTCCCATGTGAGGAAAAAAAGAGGCCAAAGAGCCCCAAAAAAAATAGGCCAAAGAGCCCAAATAAAAAAAAAGAGAAAAATAGATAAAGGACAATGCTACTATCTTTTGCCACACTTGTGCTTCATAATAGCACCATGTTCTTCATGATTGAGAGCATCTCGTTTCATCACCACCATATACTAGTGGGAATCTTTATTATATAACTTGGCTTGTATATTCCAATGATGGGCTTCCTCAAATTGCCCTAGGTCTTCGTGAGCAAGCAAGTCGGATGCACACCCACTAGTTCTCCTTTTGAGCTTGCACATACTTATAGCTCTAGTGCGTCCTTTGTATGGCAATCCCTACACATTCACATTGATATCTATTAATGGGCATCTCCATATCCCTTTGATACGTAGAGTCAATGTGACCATCTCCTCCTTTTTTGTCTCACAAACACCACCACACTCCATTCCACCTATAGTGCTATATCCATGGCTCACTCTCATGTATTGCGTGACAGTTGTAAAAAGTTTGAGAAAGTAAGAGTGCGAAAACAATTACTTGGCCAATACCGGGGTTGTGCATGATTTAAATTAGTTGTGTGAGGATGATGGAGCATAGCCAGATTATATTATTTTGTAGGGATAACTTTATTTGGCCTTGTTATTTCGAAAGTTCATGATTACCTTGCTAGTTTGCTTGAAGTATTATTGTTTTCATGTCAATAGCAAACTATTGTTTTGAATCTTACGGATCTGAACAGTCATGTCACATGAAAGAAGTTAGAAACGACAACTATGCTAGGTAGCATTCCACATCAAAAATTCAGTCTTTATCACTTCCCTACTCGAGGACGAGCAGGAGTTAAGCTTGGGGATGCTTGATACGTCTCCAACGTATCTATAATTTTTGATGGTTTCATGCTATTATCCTGTCAAACTTTGGATGTTTTGTATGCCTTTTATATCTTTTTTGGGACTAACTTATTAACTCGGTGCCAAGTGCCAGGTCTTGTTTTTTCCGTGTTTTTGACCCTTTTCACACGAGGATTTTAACGGAGTCCAAATGGAATAAAACTTCCGAAAATATTTTTTCCAAAACAGAAGACAATTAGGAGACTTGAGAACAAAGGCAGGGGGCCACCAGGGACCCCACAAGCCCCCTAGCTGAGGCCAGGGGGCCCGTGCCTCCCAGGCTTGTGGGCTCCCTGGACCTCCTCTGCCCTAGGTCTTTCGCCTATATATTCCCTAAAATCGCAGAAAAAATCAAGAGATCATCGAAAGTACTTTTCCGCCGCCGCAAGATTCTGTCTCCGCAAGATCCCATCTGGGGCACGTTCTGGTGCCCTTCCGGAGGGGGGATTCAGATATGGAGGGCTTCTTCATCAACACCATGACCTCTCCGATGATGCGTGAGTAGTTCACCATAGACCTTCGGTTCCATAGCTAGTAGCTAGATGGCTTATTCTCTCTCTTGGATCTTCAATACAAAGTTCTCCATGATCTTCATGGAGATCTATCTGATGTAATCTTATTTTGTGGTTTGTTTGTCGAGATCCGATGAATTGTGTATTTATGATCAGATTATCTATGAATCTTATTTGAGTTTCTTCTTATCTCTCTTATGCATGATTTCATATCCTTGTAATTCTCTTCGAGTTGCGGGTTTTGTTTGGCCAGCTTGATCTATGATTCTTGCAATAGGAGAAGTGCTTGGTTTTGGGTTCATACCATGTGGTGACCTCACCCAATGATAGAAGGGGTAGCGAGGCATGCATCATGTTGTTGCCATCAAGGGTAAAAAGATGAGGTTTTCATCATTGGTTTGAGTTTATCCCTCTACATCATGTCATCTTGCTTAAGGCGTTACTCTGTTCGTCATGAACTCAATACACTAGATGCATGCTGGATAGCAGTCGATGTGTGGAGTAATAGTAGTAGATGCAGAAAGTATCGGTCTACTTGTCTCGGACATGATGCATATATGTATGATCATTTCCTTGGATATCGTCATGACTTTGCGCGGTTCTATCAATTGCTCGACAGTAATTTGTTCACCCACTGTAATATTTGCTATTTTGAGAGAAGCCTCTAGTGAACACTATGGCCCTGGGTCTACTTCACATCATATTTTCTGCCTTGCACTTTTACTTCGTTGCACTTTCTGCCTTCAGTTCTCACTTTGCAATAAATCTTGAAGGGATTGACAACCCCTTTATAGCGTTGGGTGCAAGCTCTTTTGTGTTTGTGGAGGTACTCTGGACTTGACGCGATTCTCCTACTGGATTGATGCCTTGGTTCTCAAACTGAGGGAAATACTTATTGCTCCTGTGCTGCATCGCCCTTTCCTCCTCAACGGAAAAACCAACGCAAGCTCAAGAGACGACAGAAGACTTCTCTCGCCGTAGCAATGTGCACCAGCGAGCGAGATCGGGATCGATGGTGTCTCTGATACCAGATGTGATGGACCCGATCTATACTCTCGGACAAATTATACTGGTAGCTACAGGATTCAACTTAGTGTTGATACAATCCGAGATTACATGAATTGGGAATTTAAGGAAGAACAACGAAAGGGAGGAGGTACGTGGGAGCCAGGCCGTGCCACCGATGTCGTCAGGGGCAGAGCTGGGACTCGGGCACCCACGGTCCACGCCCGGGGCTAGGAAATTTTGCTAGGATATTACATATGTATGTTTCCCTGCAGGCCCGGGGTACAACCCACTCAAATGAAGAAGGCCCATAGCGTCATGTGCTATTTTACCTTGTGAAATGGACACAACTCCAACTCATTCTCACGCACGCACGCGACGGGAGAAAAACTAACAAGCCACGATCTAACTATCCTAAACAAAGTGAAAATCAACTCACATGAAAACACGAACGCAACCACGCGACTAGGAGTGCGGTCGGACAACACGAGCGTATCATCAGGAAACGCCATCGCTCGTCTGGCCGCCGTCGACGGTCGTCGGTCGACCTAATTCACACGCAGGATCAATCTTCGGAGTCAGGACAGCAGCGCTCGCGCCTACCGCCGGCGTTGCCATCCGCCGTCGTCTTGGGCGATGCATCTCAGCCACTGCCGTACTGTCGTACGGTTCATCGTTCGCCTGGTTCGCCCAATCGCCCGTGTAGTGCGCCTCGCTACAGCCGCACATGGGTATTTTTTATCCTTTCCCGGTTTCCCCATGCTTCCACTTGTATCATGTTCTATAATGTCAGTTTAACATCTATATTACTGCGTATCATTCCGAAGTAATCTTAATTGCAACAATGTGTATGTTATTTATGTTTTCAGTCATATATTTCTCATATTGTAGAAAAACAAAGATGAAGAATGTTTTCCACCGGTGTCCGCAACAAGAGTGTCTACACCTATCAGTTCATATGGAGGGAATCAAGCGACTGATAGGATTGACTCAACTAGAGAAATTGAAACAACTATAGAAATGGGACCACCGCCTTTGACTTCAAGCAACCCACCTACAACGCCAACTCTAGAGAGTAATAATAATGGTATTGCTTCTAATACCCGTTCTCAATTCCGTAAAGGTGATATTGAACCTCATCCTAGTCTTAGGAAACCAATTGAAAACTTAGATCCGAATATTAGAGATGCTGCTAGAAGGATTTATATAAATATGGGTCCATGCCAACCAACTGATCATAAATATAAAAAATTACCCCAAGGAAATTCTTCAAAAAAGAAGAAGCTTTCATGCTAATTGGTTTAAGAACCATGGTGATTGGTTGGAATATAGTGTTGCTAAAGAAGTGGCCTTTTGTTTCTATTGCTTTATTTTTAAGCAACCATGAGCTGAAAATTATGGTATTGAGGCATTCACAAGGGTCGGATTTAGAAATTGGAAGGATGGACCTAGTGTTCTTGATACACATGTTGGTAAATAATGATAGTGCTCACAATAAATCTAGACAACAATACGAGGCTTTGAAAAATCAAAGACAATGTGTGGCACATGTGATGTATCGTGGTACCAAAAAGAGTAAAGAGGACTATAAAGCTCGTCTTATCATTATTTTGGGTGTTATCAGATTTCTTCTATCACAAGGTTATGCTTTTCGTGGTCATGATGAGAGTTTGACCGCAAATAACAGGGGGGGCTTTTTGGAGTTGATGAGTTGGTACAGGAAGAAGGATTCAATTGCTAGGACTTTGCTTGATAGTGCGGGCGGGAACCATTTGATGACTTCACATGAGATACAATTTCAATTATGCCAAGCTTGTGCAGAAGAGACCACCAAATCCATTATTGCTGATATTGGAGATAGGAATTTCTATTTACTTGTTGATGAATCGAGAGATGCATCTATAAAAGAGCAAATGGCTATGATTTTAAGGTTAGTAACTTAGTATTTGTTATGTTAATTGTTGTTTTGTTCACTACTAATAGTAACACCTGATTTTTAGTTACATGTGCCTCTTTGTCTCATGTAGGTATGTCAACAGTCAAGGGTACACGATTGAGAGGTTTATTCAGATTAGCAGCTTCTCTAAATGCAGCTTTGGATGGCATGTTTCTTGAACATGGTTTATCTATGTCTAAATTTAGAGGGCAAGGGTATGATGGAGCTTCTAACATGAGAGAGCAATTTGGTGGGTTGCAAAAGTTGATACAAGATGAAAATCCTTATGCATTTTATATCCATTGCTTTGCCCATCAGTTGAAGTTAGTGGTTGTTGTTGTTGCCAAGTGTTGTTCATGTGCAACATATTTCTTCAACCACATAACTTTGATTGTCAACAACGTCAACGCTTCTTGTAAGAGACATGATGAACTAGCTCAACAACAACATGACAATATTGTAAGCCAATTGGAGTCTGGGGAAAAAATTTCAGGAAGAGGGAAAAACCAAGCAACCAACCTTGTACGGTCGGGGGATACACGGTGGGGCACACATCACAAAAATTTGAGTCGATTTCTAACTATGTGGAAATATGTTTTACAAGTGTTAGAGAACATTCATGATGATGCAGAAAATTTAACACAAAGAAGCACAACAGGTGGCTTGATTTCTCAGATGGAAAGCTTCGAATTTGTTTTCATGTTGCATCTTATGATCAAACTATTGGGCAAGACCAATGAGTTGTCACAATGTTTGCAAAGGAAAGATCAGAACATTGTGCTTGCAGTGAGTTTGATTGGGGTCACATTGCAGAAACTTCAGGATATAAGAGAAAATGGATGGGATGAGCTCTTGGAAGAGACAAATGACTTCTGTGTGAAACATAACATTCTATTGCCTAACATGGATGATACAATACCTGCTCGAGGTCGTTCAAGCGGGCGTGGTGGTCAAATGGTAACTTATTATCACCGCTTCATATATGAATTATTCTATGTTGTGCATGACCAAGTAATTACTGAGTTAAATAACCGCTTTGCTAAAAGATCTACTCAATTGTTAAGATGCACTGCCTGTCTTGATCCAAGGAACTCATTTGCTAATTTTGATGAAGACAAACTTGTCGAACTTGCTAAGATGTATGCTGATGACTTCTCCACATATGAGATTTATTTTGTCCTTAGAAATCAGTTGGAAACATTCATTGCTGATGTGAGAGCTGATTCAATTCTTTTGACTTGTAATGACCTTGGTAATCTTGCTGTGAAGATGGTTAAGACTGGTAGACACATTGTTTTCCCTTTGGTATATCACCTCATTGAGTTGGCATTAATTTTGCCTGTTGCAACCGTATCAGTGGAAAGAGATTTATCAGCTATGAGTATTATCAAGACAGACTTGAGGAATAGGATGAGTGATGATTGGCTTAATTATAGGAAGGTTTGCTACATTGAGAGAGATGTATTTGCAAGTACTATGATGATGATATCGTATATCGATTTCAATCATATAGGTGTCGTAAAGGACTTTTACCTTGTCAAAGTGGTAGGTTTTCATATTTAAATCAATGATAATTGTTTCACTTATTTTTATGCCTTATCTTATGAAACTTTTCTCTTGATGTCTTCAAGGTGTTGCCTCTTCTTCCAACATGGATGAGGTTATGTGAGGCACTAATGAAGCAAACCGTTGATTTGGTACTCCTTTTATCTCATAATGTTCTTTCTAGTTTCCGATATATTTTTATCTACTTTGTTGTATCGTTAATAATTGAGTTTCAATTCTAAAATAAGTCTGCAATTGATCCATATTTCGTATGGGGTATCTTTTGTGGTAGCTAAAAGCCTTATGGACGTTAAGTTTTTTCATTTCAAGGAAAAATAATTGGGCCCGGGCTTGCTCCAATCCTGGCTCCGTCAGTGGATGTCGTGATCTTGTGCATGGTGTGAGTGGGTCTTTTACTGTAGCTAAGTAGTGGCCGCCAGCTGGTTCACCCAATCCGGCCCGCTCGTCATTGTGCTCGGACGTCAATGACGAGCGGGTCTCGGTGAAGGTGGGCCAGCCTTCCCACGGGCGCTGACAGTCGTCACCCTCCGTCTGGGCGTACGCCGGTATGCAACCAGTGTAGAGCAGAGCCAACTCTTGTTTTACTCTTCGCCAGATCTGATCCTGCGGAGCATAATCCAGGCGGCCTTCCGTTTTCACAACTTCCAAATTGTTCTGGTGCCTCCAATGCGCGCGCGCATGGTCGATCAGCGACTAGGAAATTTTTTGGCGCTTTTGCTCCTATCTCAGTGGGAGCTCATGGAAGCCGTAGCAGCAACGTTAACGTCGTCAACAGAACCAACAGCAAATGCCAACCAAACGATGGTGTGGTCTGCATACGGACCGATCGTTCAAGTCCTTGTTGTGTCTTTGAGCGACATCGTCTTCTTGTCTTCGTGTGCAGTGGAGATAAAAAGTAAAATGAAGGTGGGATCGCCAGCAGAGACTAGAAGAACATGCGATACGAACTAGCCCGCTTGGGACACAATGCCATGCCGCCTTCCATATGTCCTACTCATCCTTAATGGAGTTTGCAAGTTGTCTGTCGGTGAACGTGAGACCTACGATGGAAATGAAGGGCCCCACACTTGTGGGTTATAAAGGGCTCACACAACTTCTGGAAATCGATACACGGATGAACGTAGGGCTTATACAACACATTTATTTTACTAGTATTACGTAGGATAAATGCTGATGTGAAGGAGAGTGAAACAATAAGAAAATGCTTACCTTCTCTTAATTAAAATATGATCTCCTAGTAACAATATGTCTCACCACAAATTAGGGATTTCTAGTCACCCATTAATTTCTCCATCTAAGATTAACAATTAAACTTATGCACATTATTATTTATTCTCTTCTCTTGATTATGTGGTGGGCTTATGATAAGTTTGTCTTATCAACCACCATGTATCCCTTTACATGGGCCGACCTGTATGGAACATCCATGGGCGTTATGTATCAGTAGCGCATTAATTAGCACTGAAGGTGTCAAATAAGAAATTCGGCAAGAAGCAAGCTATATATGAAGAGCTACTATTTGTCGTGCTTTGCGGTCGATTGTGTTGGGGAACATTGCATGGGAAACAAAAAAAATCCTACGCGCACGAAGACCTATCATGGTGATGATCATCTATGAGAGGGAGATCGGATCCACATACCCTTGTACATCGCTAAGCGAAGCGTTAAGAAACACGGTTGATGTAGTGGAACATCTTCGCGATCCAAATCACCGCCGTCCCACGATCTGTCCTGATCTAGAGCCAAACGGACGACACCTCCACGTTCAGCACACGTACAGGTCGATGACGATCTCCGCATTCTTGATCCGGCAAGAGAGATGAAGAGATAGCTGAATTCTCCGTCAGCATGACGACGCGGCGGTCATGACGGTGGAGCTACTCTGGTAGGGCTTCGCCGTGTCGTACCGAACTAGCTACGGGGTGTCATGAGGTAATGGAGGGAGAGAGGGTTGCACAAAGTCTTGGGGTGCAAAAAGCCTCTCAAACCTCCACTATATATAGGAGGAACAACAGGGAGGGTGGCTTGCCTCCTACTCCAAGTAGGAGGAGTCGGCCGAACCAAGAGGGAGGAGTCCTCCTCCAATTCGGTTTGGTGGAAGGACTCCTTCCCATCTTGTCCACCTCCTTCCTTCTTCTTTTTTTCTTTTTCCTTCCAATTATTTATTTGGCCGAAATAGGCTTATTGGGCTGGCCTCACCAGCCCAGTAAGGGTTGGTGCACCACCCATGGGCCAATTAGGTTCTCTCCGAGGTAGGTGGCCCCTCCTGCTAACACCCCGTAACCCATTCGTCACTCCCGGTACTTTACCGGTAATGCCCGAAATCTTTTCGGAAGCCAAATGCAACAATCCTATATATCAGTCTTTGTTTCCGGACCATTCCAGAGTCCCTCGTGATGTCTGGGATCTCATCCGGGACTCCGAACAACATTCGGTTACCAACATCAATAATTCAACTATACCGAAAACGTCACCGGTCCTTAAGTGTGCACACCCTGCGGGTTCGAGAACTATGTCACGGATTCACACAATCTCCGGTCAATATCCAATAGCGGGACCTGGACGTCCATATTGGATCCTACATATTCTATGAAGATCGTATCGGTTGAACCTCTATTTCAAGGATTCACACAATCCCGTATATCATTCCCTTTGTCCTTCGGTATGTTACTTGCCCGAGATTCGATTGTCGGTATCGACATACCTATTTTAATCTCGTTACCGGCAAGTCTCTTTACTCGTTTCGTAATACAAGATCCCATGGCTAACTCTTTAGTCACATTGCTTGCAAGGCTTTTTTGTGATGTTGTATTACCGAGTGGGCCCCGAGATACCTCTCCATCACGCGGAGTGACAAATCCCAGTCTTGATCCATGCTAACTCAAAGGACACCTTCGGAGATACGTGTAGAGCACCTTTATAGTCACCCAGTAACATTGCGAAGTTTGATACACACAAGGCATTCCTCCGGTGTCAGTAAGTTACATGATCTCATGGTCATAGGAACGTATACTTGACATGCAGAAAACAATAGCAACAAAATGACACGATCATATGTTGCGTTTATAGTGACAACACTTGTCTATGGCTAGGAAACCTTAACCATCCTTGATCAACGACCTAGTCAACAAGAGGCTCACTAGGGACATTGTTTTGTCTATATATCCACACATGCATTTATGTTTCCATTCACTACAATTATAGCATGGATAATAAACGATTGTCTTGAAACAGGAAATATAATAAAAACTATTTTATTATTGATGCTAGGGCATATTTCCAAGAGTCTCCCACTTGCACTAGAGTCAATAATCTAGTTTCACATCTCTATGTGATTTACAATGTAATGAATCTAGCACCCATACAGTTCTGGTGTTGATCATGCTTTGCTCGTGGAAGAGGCTTAGTCAGCGGATCTACAACATTCAGATCCGTGTGCACTTTGCAAATATTTATGTCCTCCTCCTTGATGTAATCGCGGATGACATTGAAGCTTCTCTTTATGTGTCTGGTCCTCTTGTGAATCCTTGGTTCCTTGGGTAGAGCAATGGCACCAGTGTTGTCACAGAACATATTGATTGGGTCCAGTGCACTTGGCACTACTCCAAGATCTGACATGAACTACTTCATCCAGACACCCTCCTTAGCCGCCTCTGAGGAAGCTATGTACTTCGCTTCGCATGTAGAATCAGCTATGACGCTTTGCTTGGAACTGCACCAGCTTACCGCACCCCCGTTAAGAATAAATAGGTATCCGATTTAAGACTTAGAGTCATCCGGATTAGTGTCAAAGCTTGCATCGACGTAACCCTTTACGACGAGCTCTTCGTCACCTCCATAAACGAGAAACATTTCCTTAGTCCTTTTTAGGTACTTCAAAATATTTTTGACCGCCGCCCAGTGCTCCACTCCTGGATCACTCTGAAACCTGCCTGCTATACTTATGGCCAGGCTGACATCCGGTCTTGTGCACAACATTGCATACATGATTGACCCTATGGCTGAAGCATATGGAACGACACTCATCTTTTCTCTATCTTCTGCAGTTACTCGACATTGAGTCTTACTCAACTTTATACCTTGTAACACAGGCAAGAACCCCTTCTTGGATTGTTCCATTTGAACTTCTTCAAAGCTTTATCAAGGTATGTGCTTTGTGATAGAGCTATCAGGCGCCTTGACCTATATCTATAGATCTTTTTGCCCGATATGTAAGCAGCTCCTCCTATGTCCTTCATTGAAAAACTTTTATTCAAGTAATCCATTACGATTTCCAAAAACTCTACATTGGTTCCAATCAGCAATATGTCATCCACACATAATATTAGAAACACTATAGAGCTCCCACTCACTTTCTTGTAAATACAAGCTTCTCCAAAAAGTTGTACAAACCCAAACGCCTTGATCACCTCATCAAAGCGCTGATTCCAACTCTGAGATGCTTGCACCAATCCATAAATGGATCGCTGGAGCTTGCACACTTTGTCAGCATTCTCTGGATCGACAAAATCTTAGGGTTGCATCATATACAACTCTTCCTTAAGAAAACCATTAAGGAACGCCGTTTTGACATCCATCTGCCAGATTTCATAATCGAAAAATGTAGCTATTGCTAACATGATTCGAACGGACTTAAGCATCACTACGGGTGAGAAAGTCTCATCCTAGTCAACTCCTTGAACTTGTGAAAAACCCTTTGCCACAAGTCGAGCTTTATAAACGGTCACATTACCATCTGCGTCCGTCTTCTTAAAGATCCATTTATTCTGAATAGCCTTTCGACCTTCAGGTAATACTTCCAAAGTCCATACTTTGTTTTCATACATAGATCCTTTCTCGGATTTCATGGCTTCTAACCATATGGTGGAATCTGGGCCCACCGTTGCTTTTCAGTAATTCGCAGGCTCATTGTTGTCCAACAACATGATTGACAAGACAGGATTCCCGTACCACTCAGGAGCACTACATTGTAACATCCCAATTTTCCTAAATTCGGATGTTAATAGATCATTCATATGCATCTCATATTTTTATGCATTATTTGTTCTTCTGAAAATTTTATTCATTTTGCAACTTCGGGCAATTTATTGGAGTGGAGATAATATGACTTCTCCCGTGTGAAATAAAAAGTTCGTGATGTTTAAAATGTCATTTGGAGTTATCGTTTTGGTTTCGCAAATTTTATAATGACCGAAATTATTTTTAATTAAGTTTTTAAATGCTATTTGTGTGCCTATTGCATTAAAACTATTTTCAAAATATTTGCAATAGGTGGAACTAGGTTCCTTTATTATTTATTAGGTGGATTTTTTTTATATTTATATGTATATATATATATCTATACTAGAATTTTAATATATGTATCTATATATACTTATATATATATATTACTATATGCATATATTTTTTAATATATATATGTATATATTTTTGTATACGTATACTTTTCTTTTTCTCTTTGTTATTCTTTAAAAAATATTATTTAGTTATTTTTGTTTTTGTTTTTATGATTTTACTTATTATTATTATTATTATTATTAAACTAACTTGGTCGAGCCAGCTAGCTAAGCCAGCCAGCCCGGCCGAACTAGCAGGAACCGAGCGCAGCCTCCAGCGAGGTCCCAGGCCACGAGGACTCCTGCCTTCCCTGGCCAGCGAGCCCCTTTGCCCCAGGACTCCTAACCACGATCGCCCCGGCACACCCAGCAACCTAGCTAGGAACGGACTCCCATAGCTAGGAAATATTACCACGAGCCATAGCCTTGTCCCGATTTGTTTTTCTTTCTCCAGATTCGTTCTTTCCACAACCTAAATTTCTTGCGGCCTCAATTTCGACCACCACCGGAGCCCCGTCCACCGGAGCATCACCGAAGTTCATCCGTGTTCGCCGGAGTTTGCGGAGCCGCCGTCACCGGGGTCCGTTCGACCGCCACCGGAGCACCATCGGAGGAGCCACACCGAGACGGTTCCGTTTTTCCCCACTGTTCGTGGTGAGAACGCACGCATGAGCGGCTTCATCAGACCCTGATGAACAGCTTCAGGACGAAATTCAATCTGTTTTTAATCTATTTTAGCTCTGTCAGATTCTCGGTATAATTTTGAAACGCGTTTATCTTTTTACTCGTAACTCCGATTCAGGAAATTCTTTTTCCTGTGATCTCGTATTGATGAGTAGAACATGTTAGAACCAGTAGTTTTCAGTTTTACGAAAATTTATTTTTTTGTTAAAACAAATTATTTTAAGCCTACCGGAGGCCATATTTTGCAAACCGTTCATCCGGTTTAGTTAATTCTTTTTGCGTCGACATCGTATCAGCATGTAGATGATTTTATACCTGCTGCCATGCTATTTATGCTTTGGTTTTAAACAAGTTGTTTTATTGCCGATGATCTTATTTGGTGTTATGTGATTGTGGTAATTGATTGGTGTGATTGTTTGCAACGTGTAGATTGTGCGGAGTGCGACGCAAACTATTGTCAGGAGTGTGACCTTCTGAATCAGAATCAAGGCAAGTTACATGTTGATCATCCTTTACCTATTATTTTCCTATGCATGTAGTATTATACCACCCTATGAAAGTTATGCATGTATAGGAATATTATTATTGCTATGCTATTGAGCTATATCCCCTCGTCATTGAAGATCGTGTTAGATATATTTTGCTATGCTATGTAGACGGGGATTGGTTTCTGTATTCATTGAGTTTATGTGAGGATTACTACAAAACAAATTGAGTAGTAATTCAGGATATAATACACCTCTGGGCGGATATGGTATTGCTGGGTGGTTTCAAGAACATCATGGTTTCTACCCTCTGAATGTAAGTGGAATGCCGCCCAGGTTCAAAAAGATCAGACAGACTTAGTGACTAGTAGCTTCCGTGCGCAACCACTAGCTATATGGGCTCTAGCTTAGTTGAGTAGGTTGTGGGAACCTTGCCTGGGCAAAGCTAGCAGATGTAGATATAAATAGGTGTACCGGCTTGCCGTTGGGTGGAGGTGACTACTTCTGAAAGACTTCGACCCAATCTTAGGGTTGGGTCTAGTGGGTACAGTGTGCAAACCTCTGCAGAGTGTATAAACTAATCATGATTAGCCGTGTCCCCGGTTATGGACAATTTTGAGCAGCTAGGCCATTACAGTTGTTGGATGATCTTGACAGATGACACACTTAATAAAACTTGGTGGGAAACTTAATAATGGTAATAGGTTGGGGTTGGAGATGCCAATTCAACCATATGTGAGTTATTGTAGCAAACAAATTAAAACTTGACTATTAGGTAGCTATGAGGATAAAATCAGCTTTCTGCAAAATAACCATCAGCCTTTCTTTTGTTATACTATGCATATACATGTAGGTGTGTTATATTTTTTTTTCCTGTGTAACTTGCCAATACATTCCAAGTATTGACCTATATGGCTGCAACGTATCATGTTGCAGGATATTCAGACGAGGAGTAAGGTACCGTTAGGGTCGCGAGTCTTCACTCAACATCGCCAGTGGGCTATGATGGGACTCATCGTTATTATTCTGCTACTTTTCCGCTGTTTATTAGAATAAAGCTAGCTAAGTGCTATGCAGATTGTTATATTTTATAAATTCTGGATCATACGTTATTATAAATGATGCACTTGTTATTCTGGTTTTCATCTATACTCTGTGTGCTAGCGAGTCGATCCAGGGACTAGCACGGTAAAGCACAGAGACTCAAATCCTTCGAGGTTTGGTCGTTACATATGGCATCAGAGCAATGCGTTGACTGTAGGTCGTGACCCTAGAAAATGGATTAGAAAAGCCATAGGAGTCTAAGTTTATTCTATTAACTTTGTCTACATCTTACTCTTTCATTAGACAACCACCCTAGTATCTTGACCAGCTTAAGTAGGAACTAGTGTTGAGACCACCACTTTTCTTGTTTTAATTGCGCTATTAACGTGTTAGCGTATCTGTTTATGCCCGGTTTGTGGCATGACGATACTAGGTTGCTTGCTTGATTGTTATTTTGCTTGTTGTTAAACTAGGATCTTGTTGGAATTATTCGACTATATATATAGATATGTTTGATTATTGTTATGCTTGTTTGTGTTATTTGTTATGATGTTTTGTTGCCTCATATATATTACCTTGATCATAATATGCATATGGGTAGAACATATATATTCCTTTAGACCTATTCTATCTATTTTCTTATCTATTCTTGCCCACCAGATGCGGCCGAGACGTGAGCCTAGGGACGGGAATGCAGGAGCAGGCAACAATGATGGCAATGGCAATGATGCACCGCAATATGTGCGGCAGATACTTGAGGGACAAGGCCAGTTGATCCAGTTGCTTGCCCAGAGTTTGGCCAACAATAACAACAACAACCCACCGCCTCCGCCACCTATGGATATGCTCACTAGGTTCTTGAGGTTGAATCCTCAAAGATTCTCCAGCAGCCCTGAACCTATTATGGCGGATGATTGGCTTCGTTCTATTGGTAGGAACCTGCAGACCGTTGGATGCACAGATGCAGAGAGGGTGAGGTTTGCCTCACATCTATTGGAGGGTCCTACCGCAGCTTGGTGGGACAACTACTTGGTCACCTATCCCATTGATACTATCACATGGGCGCAGTTTGAGGCAGCTTTCCGCGCCGCACATGTGTCTGCTGGCGCCATGAGTCTAAAGAAGAAGGAGTTTCGCAGCTTGCGTCAGGGGGGTCGCTCAGTTAATGAGTATGTGGAGGAGTTCAACAAACTTGCACGTTATGCTCCTAATGATGTTAATACTGATGCAGCTAGACAAGAGAAGTTCTTGGAGGGCCTGAATGATGATTTGGGAGTTCAGTTGACTGTGGCCACTTTTGGTAATTATCAGGAGCTTGTTGATAAGGCTATTGTGCTTGAGGGAAAGCATCAGGCAATAGAGAACCGCAAGAGGAAGTATAGCAACAACAAGTTTAATTCAGGACCACAGCAGAAGCCACGCACTTCATATCATAATCATGGAGGTAATGGACATCATCACCATGGAGGTAATGGGCATCATCATCATGGAGGTAATGGCCACCATCATCATAATGGACACAAGGGTAATAATGGCAACGGTAATGGTAGTGGTAATGGAGGTAATAATAACCAGAACCGCCAGAATGTGCCAGTGCAGAGGGACCTTAATCAGGTCCAGTGCTTCAAGTGCAGAAAGATGGGCCACTACTCCAATGCATGCCCAGAGAGCAATAATGGTAAGGGGAGTTCTGGAGTCATCAAGCCAAACCCCTTTCAAAAGGGTCATGTTAACCACGTTAATGTGGAGGAGGTCTATAATGAGCCTGATGCAGTGATTGGTAAGTTCTTGATCAATTCAGTACCCGCTCTTGTTCTTTTTTATATTGGTGCATCGCATTCAGTCATATCACGGGTATTTGTGGATAAACATAAGCTGCCTACCGTAGTCCTTAAGTCACCCATTCTAGTAAGTTCTCCTGGGGCTGAGATGGCAGCAAGTTTGGGATGTTTTCAGATGCCCTTGTCTATTGGGAAGCATGTTTTCCCGACAGATTTGATCATATTGAAGTCACAAGGTCTTGATATTATTTTGGGTATGGATTGGATGGCCAAATATGAAGGAGTTATCGATTGTGCTAGTCGATCTATTTCTCTCAGTGCACCAGGAGGGAAGAGAATCAAATATGTATGTAAGTACCAGCATAAGAGGATGCAGGTGAACTCTCTTAAGGGGGGTAGCCTGGAAGAGGTGCCAGTTGTGAAGGATTATCCAGATGTGTTTCCGGAGGAGTTGCCAGGTATGCCACCAGATAGAGATATTGAGTTTCTCATTGATTTGATTCCTGGTACTGGACCTATTGCAAAGAGACCATACAGAATGCCTCCTCAAGAGTTGGAGGAATTGAAGAAGCAGTTGAGGGAGTTACAGGCACAAGGATTTATTCGCCCAAGTTCATCACCTTGGGGAGCCCCTGTTTTGTTTGTGGAGAAGAAGGATGGAACCTTGAGGATGTGTGTTGATTATCGTTCTCTGAATGAGGTAACCATTAAGAATAAGTATCCCTTGCCTATGATAAATGATCTGTTTGACCAGTTGGAGGGAGCTACTGTGTTTTCTAAGATTGATCTTCGTTCTGGTTATCATCAATTAAAGATTCGTGAGCAAGATATTCCAAAGACTGCTTCCACTACGAGGTATGGGCTGTATGAGTATACTGTTATGTCATTTGGATTGACTAATGCCCCAGCATACTTCATGAATATGATGAACAAGGTGTTTATGGAGTTCTTGGAGAAATTTGTGGTTGTTTTCATTGATGATATATTGGTGTTTTCCAAGAATAAGCAAGAGCATGAAGCGCATTTACGTTTGGTGTTGGAGAAACTGAGGGAGCACCAATTGTATGCCAAGTTCAGTAAATGTGAGTTTTGGCTGGATGAGGTAGCATTCCTTGGCCATGTTATGTCAGGTAATGGAGTTGCAGTTGATCCATCCAAGGTTGCTGGTGTTACAGAGTGGGAGACACCCACGTCAGTTCGTGAGATTCGCAGCTTTTTGGGCTTAGCAGGTTATTACAGGAGGTTTATTGAGAATTTCTCGAAGATTGCAAAGCCTATGACTGAATTGTTGAAGAAGGGGAAAAAGTTTGTTTGGACCGATGATTGTGAAGCTAGCTTTCAGGAGTTGAAGCAACGTTTAGTCACAGCACCAGTTTTAACTCTGCCAGACATACATAAAGACTTCCAGGTATATTGTGATGCTTCTCGTCAGGGACTTGGGAGTGTTTTGATGCAGGAAGGTAAAGTTGTTTCTTATGCTTCACGTCAGCTTAAGAATCATGAGCATAATTATCCTACACATGATTTGGAGTTAGCCTCAGTTGTGCATGCATTGAAAACTTGGAGGCATTATCTCGTTGGTAATCATTGTGATATATTTACTGATCATAAGAGCCTGAAGTACATATTTACTCAAAGGGAGTTGAACCTCAGACAGAGGAGATGGTTGGAGCTTATTAAGGATTATGATTTGAATGTGCAGTATCATCCTGGTAAGGCTAATGTTGTTGCTGATGCATTGAGTCGTAGGAGCCATGCTAATGCAATTAATATTGAGGATCTGCCACCGGAGTTATGTGAGCAGTTCAGAAATCTGAGATTGGATATGGTCCCTAGAGGCTATTTGGCTACACTTGAGGTAAGGCCTACTTTGCTTGACAGAATTAGAGAAGCTCAACAGGATGATAAGTATATTGCTGAGATAAAGGAGAATATGCAAAAAGGGAAGGCAAAAGATTTCCATGAGGATGAACATGGAGCCATATGGTTTGAGAAGCGTATTTGTGTACCTCGGGATGCAGATATAAGGAAATTGATTCTTCAGGAGGCGCATGATTCACCTTATTCTATCCACCCAGGTAATACTAAGATGTATTTGGATTTGAGGGAGAGATTTTGGTGGCCTAGCCTGAAGAGGGAAATTGCTGAGTATATTGCAGTATGTGATGTGTGCCAGAGAGTTAAAGCAGAACATCAGAAACCAGCAGGTTTGTTACAACCATTGCCTATACCTGATTGGAAGTGGGATCAGATTGGTATGGATTTCATCACTGGATTACCCAGGACTCGATCAGGTTATGATTCTATTTGGGTAGTTGTTGATCGTTTGACTAAAGTCGCTCACTTCATCCCGGTAAAGACTACCTATACCAGTGCTAAGCTAGCTAAGATTTATATGTCCAGAATTGTCTGTCTGCATGGAGTTCCAAAGAAGGTAGTGTCTGATAGAGGTACTCAGTTCACTTCTAAATTTTGGCGTCAGTTGCATGAATCATTGGGTACTAGACTGGAGTTCAGTACAGCATTCCATCCACAGACAGATGGGCAGACTGAGAGGGTGAACCAGATATTGGAGGATATGTTGAGAGCTTGTGCTTTGGACTACGGGTCCAGTTGGGATGATAATTTACCATATGCAGAGTTCTCATATAATAACAGTTATCAGGCTAGTCTGCAAATGGCACCGTTTGAGTTTCTGTATGGCAGGAAGTGTAGGACGCCATTGATGTGGGATGAGGTTGGAGAGCGTCAGTTCTTTGGACCGGACTTGATTAGAGATGCTGAGGAGAAAGTCAGGTTGGTTCGTGACAGGCTAAAGATAGCACAGTCCAGACAGAAGAGTTATGCAGATGCAAAGCGTAAGGAGGTGACATATGAGGTAGGAGACCGTGCATACCTTAGAGTTTCACCACTTCGTGGAATTAAGAGGTTTGGGATCAAAGGTAAGTTAGCACCACGCTTTGGGGGGCCTTACAAGATCTTGGAGCGTCGAGGAGAAGTAGCTTATCAGCTGGAGTTGCCAGAAGCTTTGTCAGGAGTTCATAATGTGTTTCACGTATCCCAGCTGAAGAAGTGTCATGCCGAGATGGCAGATGTTCCTTTGAGAGATACAGTGCCACTTGAAGCAATTCAGTTGGAGACCGACTTGACATATGAGGAGAAGCCTGTTAAGATTCTGGAAACGGCAGAGAGAGTTACTCGCACCAAGACAATCAGGTTATGCAAAGTTTAGTGGGATCATCATACCGAAGAAGAGGCTACTTGGGAATGAGAGGAGGATCTCAAGCAGGAGCACCCACACCTATTTGCTAGCCAACCCGAATCTCGAGGGCGAGATTCATCCTAAGGGGGGTAGGTTTGTAACATCCCAATTTTCCTAAATTCGGATGTTAATAGATCATTCATATGCATCTCATATTTTTATGCATTATTTGTTCTTCTGAAAATTTTATTCATTTTGCAACTTCGGGCAATTTATTGGAGTGGAGATAATATGACTTCTCCCGTGTGAAATAAAAAGTTCGTGATGTTTAAAATGTCATTTGGAGTTATCGTTTTGGTTTCGCAAATTTTATAATGCCCGAAATTATTTTTAGTTAAGTTTTTAAATGCTATTTGTGTGGCCTATTGCATTAAAACTATTTTCAAAATATTTGCAATAGGTGGAACTAGGTTCCTTTATTATTTATTAGTTGGATTTTTTTTATATTTATATGTATATATATATATATCTATACTAGAATTTTAATATATGTATCTATATATACTTATATATATATATTACTATATGCATATATTTTTTTATATATATATATGTATATATTTTTGTATACGTATACTTTTCTTTTTCTCTGTTTGTTATTCTTTAAAAAAATATTATTTAGTTATTTTTGTTTTTGTTTTTATGGTTTTACTTATTATTTCTTTTCTTTTTTAAAAAAAAACTAACTGGGCCGAGCCAGCTAGCTAAGCCAGCCAGCCCGGCCGAGCTAGCAGGAACCGAGCGCAGCCTCCAGCGAGGTCCCACGCCACGAGCACTCCTGCCTTCCCTGGCCAGCGAGCCCCTTTGCCCCAGGACTCCCAGCCACGATCGCCCCGGCACACCCAGCAACCTAGCTAGGAACGGACTCCCATAGCTAGGAAATATTACCACGAGCCATAGCCTTGTCCCGATTTGTTTTTCTTTCTCCAGATTCGTTCTCTCCACAACCTAAATTTCTTGTGGCCTCAATTTCGACCACCACCGGAGCCCCGTCCACCGGAGCATCACCGGAGTTCATCCGTGTTCGCCGGAGTTTGCGGAACCGCCGTCACCGGGGTCCGTTCGACCGCCACCGGAGCACCATCGGAGGAGCCACACCGAGACGGTTCCGTTTTTCCCCACTGTTCGTGGTGAGAACGCACGCACGAGCGGATTCATCAGACCCTGATGAACAGCTTCAGGACGAAATTCAATCTGTTTTTAATCTATTTTAGCTCTATCAGATTCTCGGTATAATTTTGAAACGCGTTTATCTTTTTACTCGTAACTCCGATTCAGGAAATTCTTTTTCCTGTGATCTCGTATTGATGAGTAGAACATGTTAGAACCAGTAGTTTTCAGTTTTACGAAAATTTATTTTTTTGTTAAAACAGATTATTTTAAGCCTACCGGAGGCCATATTTTGCAAACCGTTCATCCGGTTTAGTTAATTCTTTTTGCGTCGACATCGTATCAGCATGTAGATGATTTTATACCTGCTGCCATGCTATTTATGCTTTGGTTTTAACAAGTTGTTTTATTGCCGATGATCTTATTTGGTGTTATGTGATTGTGGTGATTGATTGGTGTGATTGTTTGCAACGTGTAGATTGTGCGAAGTGCGACGCAAACTATTGTCAGGAGTGTGACCTTCTGAATCAGAATCAAGGCAAGTTACATGTTGATCATCCTTTACCTATTATTTTCCTATGCATGTAGTATTATACCACCCTATGAAAGTTATGCATGTATAGGAATATTATTATTGCTATGCTATTGAGCTATATCCCCTCGTCATTGAAGATCGTGTTAGATATATTTTGCTATGCTATGTAGACGGGGATTGGTTTCTGTATTCATTGAGTTTATGTGAGGATTACTACAAAATAAATTGAGTAGTAATTCAGGATATAATACACCTCTGGGCGGATATGGTATTGCTGGGTGGTTTCAAGAACATCATGGTTTCTACCCTCTGAATGTAAGTGGAATGCCGCCCAGGTTCAAAAAGATCAGACAGACTTAGTGACTAGTAGCTTCCGTGCGCAACCACTAGCTATATGGGCTCTAGCTTAGTTGAGTAGGTTGTGGGAACCTTGCCTGGGCAAAGCTAGCAGATGTAGATATAAATAGGTGTACCGGCTTGCCGTTGGGTGGAGGTGACTACTTCTGAAAGACTTCGACCCAATCTTAGGGTTGGGTCTAGTGGGTACAGTGTGCAAACCTCTGTAGAGTGTATAAACTAATCATGATTAGCCGTGTCCCCGGTTATGGACAATTTTGAGCAGCTAGGCCATTACAGTTGTTGGATGATCTTGACAGATGACACACTTAATAAAACTTGGTGGGAAACTTAATAATGGTAATAGGTTGGAGTTGGAGATGCCAATTCAACCATATGTGAGTTATTGTAGCAAACAAATTAAAACTTGACTATTAGGTAGCTATGAGGATAAAATCAGCTTTCTGCAAAATAACCATCAGCCTTTCTTTTGTTATACTATGCATATACATGTAGGTGTGTTATATTTTTTTTCCTTGTGTAACTTGCCAATACATTCCAAGTATTGACCTATATGGCTGCAACGTATCATGTTGCAGGATATTCAGACGAGGAGTAAGGTACCGTTAGGGTCGCGAGTCTTCACTCAACATCGCCAGTGGGCTATGATGGGACTCATCGTTATTATTCTGCTACTTTTCCGTTGTTTATTAGAATAAAGCTAGCTAAGTGCTATGCAGATTGTTATATTTTGTAAATTCTGGATCATACGTTATTATAAATGATGCACTTGCTATTCTGGTTTTCATCTATACTGTGTGTGCTAGCGAGTCGATCTAGGGACTAGCACGGTAAAGCACAGAGACTCAAATCCTTCGAGGTTTGGTCGTTACATACATGCTCTTGTCAATCTGCGAGGACCGATAGCAACTTGATCTAAAGCTTCATGATCACCATCATTAGCTTCCTCTTCAACTCGTGTTGCCTCAACAGAAATTTCTTTCTGCCCAGCCCGCCATCTTGTTAAAGTAGAGGTTCCACAACCTCATCAAGTTCTATCTTCCTCCCACTCAATTCTTTCGAGAGAAACTCTTTCTCAAGAAAAGCTCCGTTCTTAGCGACAAACACTTTGCCCTCGGATATGAGATAGAAGGTATACCCAACTGTCTCTTTTGGGTAACCTATGAAGACACAATTTTACGCTTTGGGTTCCAGCTTTTCAGGCTGAAGCTTTTTGACATAAGCATCACATCCCCAAACTTTAAGAAACGACAACTTTGGCTTCTTGCCATACCACAATTCATATGGTGTCGTCTCAACGGATTTTGATGGTGCCCTATTTAAAGTGAATGAAGTGTCTCCAATGCATAGCCCCAAAATGATAACGGTAAATCGGTAAGAGACATCATAGAACGCACCATATCTAATAGAGTACGATTGCGACATTCGAACACACCATTGCACTGTGGTGTTCCACGTGGTGTCAACTGTGAAACAATTCCACATTGTCTTAAGTGAGCACTAAACTCATAACTCAGATATTCACCTCCTCGATCAGATCGTAGGAACTTGATCTTCTTTTTACGATGATTTTCAACTTCACTCTGAAATTGCTTGAACTTTTCAAACGTTTCAGACTTGTGCGTCATCAAGTAGATATAACCATACCTACTCAAATCATCAACGAAGGTGAGAAAATAATGATATCCGTCGCGTGCCTCTATGCTCATTGGTCTGCACACAATCAGTATGTATGATTTCCAACAAGTCACTTGCATGCTCCATTGTTCCGTAGAACGGAGTCTTAGTCATATTGTCTACGAGACATGGCTCGCATGTGTCAAGTGATTCAAAATCAAGTGACTCCAAAAGTCCATCAACCTGGAGTTTTTTCATGCTCTTTACACCAATATGACCTAAGCGGCAGTGCCACAAGAAAGTGATGCTATCATTATTAACTCTACATCTTTTGATCTCAATGTTATGGACATGTGTGTCATCAAAATCGAGATTCAATATGAACAAACCCCTCACATTGGGTGCTTACCATAAAAGATATTGCTCATATAAGTAGAACAACCATTATTCTTTGACTTAAATGAGTAACCATCTCGTAATAAATAAGATCCAGATATAATGTTCATGCTCAACGCATGCACTAAATAACAATTATTTAAGTTCATCACTAAACCCGATGATAACTGAAGTGAGAGCGTGCCGACGGCGATCACATTAACCTTGGAACCATTTCCCACGTGCAACGTCACTTCATCCTTCGCCAGCCTTCGTTTATTCCGCAGTTCTTGTTTCGAGTTGCAAATGTGAGCAACAGAACCGGTATCAAATACCCAAGCACTACTACAAGAGCTAGTGAGGTACACATCAATAACATGTATATCAAATATACCTTGTTTGGCGTTGGCCGCCTTCTTATCGGCCAGATACTTGGGGCAGTTTCGCTTCCCGTGACTAGTTTCCCTTCCAATAATAACACTCAGTTTCCGGCTTAGGTCCAGCCTTGGGTTTCTTCGTCGGAGGGGCAACAGGTTTTCCACTCTTCTTGGAGTTACCCTTCTTTCCTTTGCCGTTTTTCTTGAAACTAGTGGTCTTATTGACCATCGACACTTGATGCTCTTTCTAGATTTTTGACTCTGCGACTTTCAACATCGCAAACAGCTCGGCGAGTGACTTGTTCATCCCTTGCATGTTATAGTTCAACACGAAGCTCTTATAGCTAGGTGGCAGTGATTGAAGAACTCTATCAGTGATAGCCTCTTGCGGGAGTTCAATCCCCAGCTCATCTAGACGGTGAGAGTACCCAAACATTCTGAGTATGTGTTCACTGACAGACCCGTTCTTCTCCATTTTGCAAGCATAGAACTTATCGGAGGTCTCATACCTCTCGATCCGGGCATTCTTTTAGAAGATAAACTTCAACTCGTGGAACATTTCATATGCTCCATGACGTTCAAAACGTCTTTGAAGTCCCGGTTCTAAGCCATACAAAATTGCACATTGAACCAATGAGTAGTCATCCTTAAGGGTCTGCCAAGCGTTCAAAACATCTTGGGTCGTCGTAGCGGGTGGTGCATCACCTAGCGCAGCATCAACGACATATTGCTTTTGGCCAGTCGCGAGGATAAGCCTCAGATTACGAGCCCAGTCAACAAAGTTGCTTCCATCATCTTTCAGCTTAGCTTTCTCTAGGAACGTATTAAAATTCAGGGTTGCTACTGCGTGAGCCATTGATCTACAACATAAAATTTTGCAAAGATTACTTAGACTATGTTCAAGACAATTGAGTTTAGCTAATCATATTACTTATAAACTCCCACTCAAATAGACATCCCCCTAGTCATTCGAGTGTGGCATGATCCAAATCCACTAACTCAAGTCCGATCATCACGTGAGTTGAGATTAGTTTCAATGGTGAACATCTCCATGTTGATCATATCAACTATATGATTCAAGCTCGACCTTTCGGTCTTTTGTGTTCCGAGGCCATCTATGTACATGCTAGGCTTGTCAAGTTTAACCCGAGGGTTCCGTACGTGCAACTGTTTTGCACCCGTTGTATGTGAACGTTGAGTCTATTACACCCGATCATCACGTGGTGTCTCGAAACGACGAACTATCGCAACGGTGCACAGTCGGGGGCAACACAATTTTATCTTGAAATTTTAGTGAGGGATCACCTTATAATGCTACTATCATCCTAAGAAAAATAAGGTGCATAAAAGGATTAACATCACATGCAAATCAAAAGTGACATGATATGGCCATGAACTTGTGCTTCTTGATCTCTATCACCAAAGCAGACATGTCCCGAGGTACTCCTCGGTCAATATCCAATAGCGGGACCTGGATGCCCATATTGGATCCTACATATTCTCCGAATAACTTATCGGTTGAACATGAGTGTCAAGGATTCAGGCAATCCCGTATGTCATTCCCTTTGTCCTTCGGTATGTTACTTGCCCGAGATTCGATCCTCGGTATCCGTATACCAATTTCAATCTCGTTACCGGCAAGTCTCTTTTCTCGTTCCGTAATACAAGATCCCGTAACTCACACTTAGTCATATTGCTTGCAAGGCTTGTGTGTGATGTTGTATTATCGAGTGGGCCCCGAGATACCTCTCCGTCACACGGAGTGACAAATCCCAGTCTTGATCCATACTAACCCAACGGACACCTTCGGAGATACCTGTAGAGCACCTTTATAGTCACCCAGTTACATTGTGACGTTTGATACACACAAGGCATCCCTCCGGTGCCAGTGGGTTATATGATCTCATGGTGATAGGAACAAATACTTGACACGCAGAAAACAATAGCAATAAAATGACACGATCAATATGCTACGTTCATAGTTTGGGTCTAGTCCATCACATGATTCTCCCAATGATGTGATCCAGTCATCAAGCAACAACACTTTGCACATAGTCAGAAAACCTTGACTATCCTTGATCAACTGGCTAGCCAACTAGAGGCTTGCTAGGGACATTGTTGTGTCTATTTATCCACACATGTATCTATGTTTTCATTCAGTACAATTATAGCATGGACAATAAACGATTATCTTTAAACAGGAAATATAATAATAACTATTTATCATTGCCTCTAGGGGATATTTCCAACAGCCTCCCACTTGCACGAGAGTCAATAATCTAGTCCTCACATCTCCATGTGATTTTACATTGTAATAAATCGAACACCCATACAGTTCTGGTGTTGATCATGTTTTGCCCGTGGAAGAGGCTTAGTCAGCGGGTCTGCTACATTCAGCTTCGCGTGCACTTTGCAAATAGTCACGTCCTCTCCTTTGACGTAGTCGCGGATGAGGTTGACGCGTCGTTTGATGTTTCTGGTCTTCTTGTGAAACATTGGTTCCTATGCTAAGGCAATGGCACTAGTGTTGTCACATAACAGAGTCAATGGATCCAATGCACTTGGCACAACTCCAAGATCTATCATGAACTGCTTCATCTAGTCATCATCTTTAGCGGCCTCCGAGGCAGCCATGTACTCCGCTTCACATGTAGAATCTGCTACGACGCTCTGCTTGGAACAGCACCAGCTTACCGCACCCCCATTAAGAATAAATACCTATCCGGTTTGAGACTTAGAGTCATCCGGATCGGTTCAAAGCCTGCGTCGACGTAACCTTTTACGACGAGCTCCTTGTCACCTCCATACACGAGAAACATTTCCTTAGTCCTTTTCAGGTACTTCAGAATATTCTTGACCGTCGTCCAGTGATCCACTCCTGGATTACTCTGAAACCTGCCTGCCATACTTATGGCCAAGCTGACGTCTGGTCTAGTGCACGGCATTGCATACATGATAGAACCAACGGCTGAAGCGTAGGGGACGGAACTCATTGTCTTTCTATCTTCCTCAGTTGTTGGGCACTGAGTCTTACTCAATTTTATACCTTCTAACACTGGCAAGAACCCTTTCTTGAACTGATCCATTTTGAACTTCTTCAAAACTTTATCAAGGTATGTGCTTTGTGAAAGTCCTATCAGGCGTTTCGATCTATCCCTATAGATCTTAATGCCTAGAATGTAAGCAGCTTCTCCTAGGTCCTTCGTAGAGAAACTTTTAATCAAGTAACCTTTTATGCTCTCCAAAAGCTCCACGTTGTTTCCAATCAATAATATGTTGTCCACATATAATATTAGAAATGCCATAGAGCTCCCACTCACTTTCTTCTAAATACAAGATTCTCCAACCACTTGCATAAACCCAAATGCTTTGATCACCTCATCAAAGCACTTATTCCAACTCCGAGATGCTTGCACCAGTCCATAAATGGATCGCTGGAGCTTGCATACTTTGTTAGCATTCTTAGGATCGACAAAACCTTCGGGTTGCATCATATACAACTCTTCCTTAAGAAAACCGTTAAGGAACGCCGTTTTGACATCCATCTGCCATATTTCATAATCGTAAAAGGCAGCTATTGCTTACATGATTCGGACAGACTTAAGCATCGCTACCGGTGAGAAAGTCTCATCGTAGTCAATTCCTTGAACTTATAAAAACCCTTTGCCACAAGTCGAGCTTTATAAACGGTCACATTACAATCTGCATCTGTCTTGTTCTTATAGATCCATTTGTTCTGAATAGCCTTGCGGCCTTCACGTAGTACTTCTAAAGTCCATACTTTGTTCTCGTACATGGATCCTACCTCGGACTTCATGGCCTCCAGCCATTTTTTGGAATCCGGCCCCACCATTGCTTCTTCATAATTCGCAGGTTCATTGTTGTGCAACAACATAATTGTCAAGACAGGATTACCGTACCACTTGGGAGCAGTACGTGATCTTGTCGACCTGCGAGGTCCGATAGTAACTTGATCCGAAGTTTCATGATCATCATCATCAACTTGTTCCTCAACCGGTACCGCAGCAACAGGGGTTTCCCCTTGCCCTGCGCCACCATCAAGAGGAATTAGAGGTTCGACAACCTCATCAAGTTCTACCTTCCTCCCACTCAATTCTTTCGAGAGAAACTCCTTCTCAAGAAAAGCTCCGTTTTTAGCAACAAACACTTTGCCCTCGGACTTGAGATAGAAGGTATACCCAACTGTCTCCTTTGGGTAACCTATGAAGACGCACTTTTCTGCTTTGGGTTCCAGCTTTTCAGGCTGAAGCTTTTTGACATAAGCATCACATCCCCAAACTTTAAGAAACGACAACTTTGGTCTTTTGCCATACTACAGTTCGTATGGTGTCGTCTCAATGGATTTTGATGATGCCCTATTTAAAGTGAATGCAGTTGTTTCTAATGCATAACCCCAAAATGATAACGGCAAATCGTAAGAGACATCATAGATCGCACCATCTCCAATAAAGTACGATTATGACGTTCGTACACACCATTACATTGTGGTGTTCCACGCGGTGTCAACTGTGAAACAATTCCACATTATCTTAGGTGAGTACCAAACTCGAAACTTAGATACTCACCCCCACGATGAGACCGTAGGAACTTGATCTTCTTGTTATGATGATTTTCGACTTCACTCTGAAATTGTTTGAACTTTTCAAACGTCTCAGACTTGTGCTTCATCAAGTAGACATAACCATATCTACTCAAATCGTCAGTGAAGGTGAGAAAATAATGATATCCGCCGCGTGCCTCCACCCTCATCGGACCACACACATCGGTATGTATGATTTCCATCAAGTCACTTGCACGCTCCATTGTTCCGGAGAACGGAGTTTTAGTCATCTTGCCCATGAGGCATGGTTCGCACATGTCAAGTGAATCAAAGTCAGGTGACTCCAAAAGTCCATCGGTATGGAGTTTCTTCATGCGCTTTACACCAATATGACCTAAGCGGCAGTGCCAGAAAAACATGGCGCTATCATTGTTAACTCTAACTCTTTTGGTCTCAAAGTTATGTATATGTGTATTATCACAATCAAGATTCAATATGAACAATCCTCTCACATTGGGTGCATGACCATAAAAGATATTACTCATAGAAATAGAACAACCATTATTCCCTGACTTAAACGAGTAACCGTCTCGCAATAAACAAGATCCAGATATAATGTTCATGCTTAACGCAGGCACTAAATAACATTTATTTAAGTTCATAACTAATCTTGATGGTAACTGAAGTGAAACTGTGCCGACGGAGATTCCATCAACCTTGGAACCATTTCCCAGCCCATCGTCACTTCATCCTTCGCTAGCCTTCGCTTATTGCGCAGTTCGTGTTTCTAGTTGCAAATATGAGCAATAGAACCGGTATCGAATACCCAAGCACTACTACGAGAGCTGGTTAAGTACACATCAATAACATGTATATCGAATATACCTGATTTTTCCTTGGTCGCCTTCTTATCAGCCAGATACTTGGGGCAGTTGCGCTTCCAATGACCCATACCCTTGCAATAATAGCACTCCGTTTCAGGCTTAGGTCCAGCTTTGGGTTTCTTCGTAGGATTGGCAACACGCTTGCCGCTCTTCTTTGAATTACCCTTCTTTCCTTTGCCGTTTATCTTGAAACTAGAGGTCTTATTCACCATCAACACTTGATGCTCTTTACGGAGTTCTGACTCTGCGACTTTCAGCATCGCGAATAACTCACCGGGTGACTTGTTCATCCCTTGCATGTTATAGTTCAACACAAAGCCTTTATAGCTTGGTGGCAGTGATTGAAGAATTCTGTCAGTGATAGCCTCTTGCGGGAGTTCAATCCCCACCTCAGCTAGACAGTTTGAGTACCCAGACATTTTGAGCACATGTTCACTGACACACGAATTCTCCTCCATCTTGCAAGCATAGAATTTATGGGAGGTCTCATACCTCTCGATCCGGGCGTTCTTCTGAAAGATAAACTTCAACTCCTGGAACATCTCATATGCTCCATGACGCTCAAAGCGACGTTGAAGTCCCGGCTCTAAGCCATACAAGACTGCACATTGAACTACTGAGTAGTCCTCCTTGCGTGTTAACCAAGCGTTCTTAACATCTTGGTCAGTCGCGGCGGGTGGTTCATCTCCTAGCGCAGCATTAAGGACATAATCCTTCTTCCCAACTTGCAGGAGCAACTTAAGATTACAAGCTCAGTCTACAAAGTTACTTCCATCATATTTCAACTTAGCTTTCTCTAGGAACGTATTAAAATTTAGGGTGACTGTCGCGGGAGCCATTGATCTGCAACACAAATATTTTCAAAATGGACTTAGACTATGTTCAAGATAATTAGAGTTTAACTAATCAAATTACTTGCTAAACTCCCACTCAAAAAGTACATCTCTCTAGTCATTTGAGTGGTTCATGATCCAATTCCACTAGCTCAAGTCCGATCATCACGTGAGTTGAGGATAGTTTCAGTGGTAAGCATCCCTATGCTAATCATATCAACTATATGATTCATGATCGACCTTTCGGTCTCATGTGTTCCGAGGCCATGTTTGTACATGCTAGGCTCGTCAAGCTTAACCCGAGTGTTCCGCGTGTGCAACTGCTTTGCACCCGTTGTATGTTAACGTTGAGTCTATCACACCCGATCATCACGCGGTGTCTCGAAACGACGAACTGTAGCAACGGTGCACAGTCGGGGAGAACACAATTTCGTCTTGAAATTTTAGTGAGAGATCACCTCATAATGCTACCGTCGTTCTAAGCAAAATAAGGTGCATAAAAGGATTAACATCACATGCAATTCATAAGTGACATGATATGGCCATCATCATGTGCTTCTTGATCTCCATCACCAAAGCACTGGCACGATCTTCTTGTCATTGGCACCACACCATGATCTCCATCAACGTGTCGCCATCGGGTTTGTCGTGCTAGTCATGCTATTACTACTAAAGCTACATCCTAGCAATATAGTAAACGCATCTGCAAGCACAAACGTTAGTTTAAAAGACAACCCTATGGCTCCTGCCGGTTGCCGTACCATCGAGTGCAAGTCGATATTAACTATTACAACATGATCATCTCATACATTCAATATATCATATCACGTCTTTGGCCATATCATATCACAAGCATACCCTGCAAAAACAAGTTAGACGTCCTCTAATTGTTGTTGCATGTTTTACGTGGTTGCTATGGGTATCTAGTAGATCACATCTTACTTACGCAAAAGCCACAATGGAGATGTGCAAATTGCTATTTAACCTCTCCAAGGACCACCTCGGTCAAAACCAATTCAACTAAAGTTGAAGAAACAGATACCCGCGAGTCATCTTTATGAAACGAGGTTGCATGTCAAGCGATGAAACTAGTCTTTCGTAAGCGTACGAATAATGTCGGTCCGGGCCGCTTCAATCCAACAATACCGCTGAATCGAGAAAAGACTAAGGAGGGCAGCAAATCGAACATCACCGTCCACAAAACCCTTTGTGTTCTACTCGAGATAACATCTACGCATGAACCTAGCTCATGATGCCACTGTTGGGGAACGTCGCATGGGAAACAAAAAAATTCCTACGCGCACGAAGACTTATCATGGTGATGTCCATCTACGAGAGGAGATTTGGATCTACGTACCCTTGTAGATTGCATAGCAGGAAGCGTTAAGAAATGGGGTTGATGTAGTGGAACGTCCTCACGTCCCTCGATCCGCCCCGCGAACCGTCCCGCGGTCCATCCCACGATTCGCTCCGATCTAGTGCCGAACGGACGGCACCTCCGCGTTCAGCACACGTACAGCTCGACGATGATCTCGGCCTTCTTGATCCAGCAAGCAATATGGAGAATTAGATGAGTTCTCCGGTAGTGTGACGGCGCTCCGGTGGTGGTGAAGGTTCTACTCCTGCAGGGCTCCGCCCGAGCTCCGCGGAAATAAGATCTAGAGGAAAAACCGTGATGTTTTGTGGTCGGGCTGCCGTGGCAAAGTTGTCTCAAATCAGCCCTAGACCTTCACTATATATAGGAGGAGGGGTGGGGAGACTTGCCTTGGGGTCGAAGACCCCAAGGGTCCACCTTCCAAGGGAGGTGGAGAAGTCCACCTCCAATCCTAGTCCAACTAGGATTGGAAGGTGGAGTCCTTCCCTTCCTTCCCACCTCCTTTTTTTTCTTTTTTCTTTGCTTTCTTATCTCCTGTGCATAGGTCCTCTTGGTCTGTACCACCAGCCCACTAAGGGCTGGTGCAGCACCCCCAAGGCCTATGGGCTTCCCCAGGTGGGCTGCCCCCCCGGTAATCATCCGGAACCTATTCGTCACTCCCGGTACATTCCCGGTAATGCCAGAAAACTTTCCGGTAATCAAATGAGGTCATCCTATATATCAATCTTCGTCTCCGGACCATTCCAGAAACACTCGCGACGTCCGTGATCTCATCTGGGACTCCAGACAACATTCGGTAACCACACATATAACTCAACTATACTACAACATCGCTGAACCTTAAGTGTGCAGACCCTGCGGGTTCGAGAACTATGCACACATGTCCAGAGGTACTCCTCGGTCAATATCCAATAGAGGGACCTGGATGCCCATATTGGATCCTACATATTCTCCGAATAACTTATCGGTTGAACCTCAGTGTCAAGGATTCACGCAATCCCGTATGTCATTCCCTTTGTCCTTCGGTATGTTACTTGCCCAAGATTCGATCGTCGGTATCCGTATACCTATTTCAATCTCGTTACCGGCAAGTCTCTTTTCTCGTTCCGTAATACAAGATCCCGTGACTTACACTTAGTCATATTGCTTGCAAGGCTTGTGTGTGATGTTGTATTACCGAGTGGGCCCCGAGATACCTCTCTGTTACACGGAGTGACAAATCCCAGTCTTGATCCATACTAACCCAACGGACACCTTCGGAGATACCTGAGAGCACCTTTATAGTCACCCAGTTACGTTGTGACGTTTGATACATAAAAGGCATCCCTCCAGTGCCAGTGGGTTATATGATCTCATGGTGATAGGAACAATTACTTGACACGCAGAAAACAATAGCAATAAAATGACACGATCAATATGCTACGTTCATAGTTTGGGTCTAGTCCATCACATGATTCTCCCAATGATGTGATCCAGTCATCAAGCAACAACACTTTGCACATAGTCAGAAAACCTTGACTATCCTTGATCAACTGGCTAGCCAACTAGAGGCAGGGACATTGTTGTGTCTATTTATCCACACATGTATCAATGTTTTCATTCAATACAATTATAGCATGGACAATAAACGATTATCTTTAAACAGGAAATATAATAATAACTATTTATCATTGCCTCTAGGGCATATTTCCAACATGATATCCATCGTCACGGGCGCCACACCATGATCTCCATCATCATGATCTCCATCATTGTGCTTCCATCGAGGTTGTCGCGCTATGTATGTTGTTACTACTAAAGCTACTGCCAAGCGATATAGCAAGAGCATCTGCAAGCGAAAAATAAATTTAAAGACAACCCTATGGCTCCTGCCGGTCGTCGTAGCATCGACGTGCAAGTCGATATTTAACTATTTCAACATGATCATCTCATACATCAAATTTATCATATCATGTCATTGGCCATATAACATCACAAGCATACCCTACAAAAACAAGTTAGATGTCCTCTAATTTGTTGTTGCGTGTTTTACGTGGCTGCTATGTGTATCTAGTATGATCGCATCATACTTACGCAAAGACACAATGGTGATATGCAAATTGCTATTTAAGCTTCTCCAAGGACCGCCTCGGTCAAATCCGATTCAACTAAAGTTGAAGAAACAAACACCCACCAGTCATCTTTATGCAACAAGTTGCATGTGAGTCGATGAAACTGGTCTCTCGTAAGCGTACGAGTAAAGTTGGTCTGGGCTGCTTCAATCCAACAATGCCGCTGAATCAAGAAAGGACTAAGAGGGAAGAAAATTGAACATCAACGCCCACAAACTCTTTTGTGTTCTACTCGAGATATCATCTACACATGAACCTAGATTTGATACTACTATTAGGGAACGTTGCATGGGAAACAAAAAATTTCCTACGCACACAAAGACCGATCATGGTGATGATCATCTACGAGAGGGACATCGGATCCACATAACCTTGCAGATCGCTAAGCGAGAAGCATTAAGAAAAGCGGTTGATGTAGTGGAACGTCTTCGCGATCCAATTCGCCGTCGTCCGACGATCCGTCCTGATCTAGCGTCGAACGGATGGCACCTCTGCGTTCAGCACACATACAGCTCGATGACGATCTCCGCCTTCTTGATCCAGCAAGAGAGACGAAGAGGTAGCTGGATTCTCTGACAGCACGAGGGCGTGGCAATGATGATGGTGGAGCTACTCCGGCAGGGCTTCGTCGTGTCGTACCTAACTAGCTATGGGGTGTCACGAAGTAGTGGAGGGAGAGAGGGCTGCACAAAGGCTTGGGTGCAAAAAGTCTCTCAAACCTCCACTATATATAGGAGGAACAAGAGGGAGGGTGGCTTGCCTCCTACTCCAAGTAGGAGGAGTCGGCCGAGCGAAGAGGGAGGAGTCCTCCTCCAATTCAGTTTGGTGGAAGGACTCCTTCCCATCTTGTCCACCTCCTTCCTTCTTCTTTTTTCTTTTTTCCTTCTTACTATTGCTTTGGACGAAATAGGCTTATTGAGCTGGCCTCACCATCCCACTAAGGGCTGGTGTACCACCCATGGGCCTATTAGGTCCTTTCCCGGGTGGGTGGCCCCTCCCGGTAAAACCCCGGAACCCATTCGTCACTCCCGGTACTTTACCGGTAAATCCCGAAATCTTTCTGGAAACCAAATGCAACAATCCTATATGTCAATCTTCGTTTTTGGACCATTCCGGAGACCCTCATGATGCCCGGCATCTCATCCGGGACTCCGAACAACATTCGGTTACCAACATCAATAATTCAACTATACCGAAAACGTCACCGGTCCTTGAGTGTGCAGACTGTGAGGGTTCGAGAACTATGCAGACATGACCGAGACATTCTCCGGTCAATATCCAATAGCGAGACCTGGACATCCATATTGGATCCTACATATTCTATGAAGATCTTATCGGTTGAACCCCTATGTCAAGGATTCACACAATCCCGTATATCATTCCCTTTGTCCTTCTGTATGTTACTTGCCCGAGATTCGATCGTCGGTATCGACATACCTATTTCAATCTCGTTACCGGCAAGTCTCTTTACTCGTTCCGTAATACAAGATCCCATGGCTAACTCTTTAGTCACATTGCTTGCAAGGCTTGTTCGTGATGTTGTCTTACCGAGTGGGCCCCCAGATATCTGTCCGTCACACGGGGTGACAAATCCCAGTCTTGATCCATGCTAACTCAACGACATCTTTGGAGATACCTATAGAGCACCTTTATAGTCACCGAGTAATGTTGTGACGTTTGATACACACAAGGCATTCCTCCGGTGTGAGTGAGTTACATGATCTCATGGTCATAAGAATGTATACTTGACATGCAGAAAACAATAACAACAAAATGACACGATCATATGCTACGTTTATAGTTTAGGTCTTGTCCATCACATCATTCTCCTAATGATGTGATCCCGTCATCAAGTGACAACACTTGTCTATGGCTTGGAAACCTTAACCATCCTTGATCAACGAGCTAGTCAACTAGAGGCTCACTAGGGACATTGTTTTGTCTATATATTCACACATGCATTTATGTTTCCATTCTATACAATTATAGCATGGATAATAAACGATTATCTTGAAATATGAAATATAATAATAACTATTTTATTCTTGACTCTAGGGCATATTTCCAACATATTGGCAGGGAAATACATAGGCGGCCGCTCGACTGGAGTGTGGCTCATTGTCACACATGATGAGCGGGATACCATGCACTATAATAAACAAAACCGAGGGAGCCCCTAATCGACGTTGTAGGCGCCCGATCCAGAAATCGGCCCTTGGAGTAGCTTGGTTTTGGGCCGGCCCACTTAGACGAGTGTGGCGCTCAGAGCGCTCGACTCGTCCGTCGTAGTTGCTCGCTCGAGCGCACTTTCAAAGGTTGTGGTTGACCAGCTTCAACCGTAGACTTTTAATAAAGAAAAAATAAACAAAAAATCATGAAAAGTTGAGAGTTCAAAAAGGTTCACAAATTTTGAAGAAGTTCATTGAAATTTAAAAAAAATCATCTAATTTGACAATAATCACCGATTTTTAAAAGGTTCATCGATTTTGAACTATTTCAACACCAAAAATATCGAATTTGAAAAAAGTTCACCGATTTTGGAAAAAAGTCATCAATTTTCAAAAGAGTTCACCGAATCCGAAAAAGTTCACCAATTTTGGGAAAATTCATCGAATTTGGAAAACAGTTCATCGAATTTGAAAAAGATTTCATCAAATTCGAAAAGAGTTCATAAAACCTGACAAAAGGTCACCGATTTTTAAAAAAGTTTACCAATTTTGTTACAAAATTCAGCGAATTTGGAAAAAAATCATAAAATTTGAAAAACATTCAACGAATACGAAAACAGTTCATCATATATGAAAAAGTTCAAAAAATTGAAAAAAAATCTTCATTTCAAAATACAATAAAAGAACAAATTCGATGAAAAAAAAAGAACGCACATTGAAAAAGGGAAAAAGAAAACCCAAAATAACGGCCCTAGAAATTACCAGCAATCCGCGGAAAACCGGCTTGGAAAACAAATGGATTTTCGCGATTGAATATCCAAATAAACAGAAAAAAACAAGTTATAAAGCACTAGTCATTCAATGGCCTAGTCTTAACTGTATTGTCGCCGTTGCAGCAGTTCCTGAGTTCAAACTCCTACAGGTGTACATTTTTTGAACGTTAAAACAGAAAACAAGAAGATGTATATAGGCCGGCCCAGCAATGCCCTATAACGGATGCCTGCAGGGCTAAATAAGAAATGTCCAAAACCGATCACCCTTTCTGGACGGAAGCATTCTAGTGGATCGAACCGGCTGCTGTAGCGGACAAGACCTAGACACTATAGCGACAATTGTTAGAAAATAATTAAGAACAATTTTCGAAATTCCTTTTTTTATGAAACATGATTTTTTTAAACTTCGAACATGTTTCGAATTTTCTATTTTTAATAATTCTTGAACAAAACAAGTTTTTTGCTTTACCGAACATTATTTGTAAAACACGGGCATTGTTTCACTTTTTGAACATTTTCAAAATATAATTTATTTCTCAATTTTGTGAACATTTTTCGAAAACATGTGCATTTATTCAAATTAATGACAATTTTGGAAAACATGCACATTTGCTTAAAATTTATGAAACTTTTTTCAAATGCGATTTTGTTTCCAAATACTGATCATTTTTTCAACTTTATGACTTTAGAAAATCAAAAAATAAAAAAATATAGTTATTAAAATAATAAATAAAATAAATGAAAGCACGTAAATTTTAAAACCGGATGATCCAAGAAAAAATAACAATGGAAAAGAAAATCGGTTATGAAACCTTCGAGAAGGTTTCCAAGGCTAGTCAGGAACCGTCTAGAAGGTTTCCCAAACCGGGATTCCCTCAGCACCATCGTTTACTAGTGGCTAGCCTATGCGATGTAGCAACAACTTGACGCAAAGTGCATCGAATAGGATCTCCGTTACACAATAACTTAGAAAATGCTATTTTCCGCACCTTGCGTCAAACTACCGGCACTTCGTAGGGACGAGCGACCGAGCAGCGACGCAACGACCTGCCCCGTTTAAGCGTTCCAACGCTCCAAGTTATGGGAACCTTGCTGGTTTTTTTCTGGTTTTACGAAATTTCTAGAGGTTTTCTGAAACCGGTTTTTTCGTTTCCATTTGTTTTTTTTATTTTTAGGTTTATTTTTTCTTTTCTCTTCTTTTGTATTCTTTTTTATTTTTATTTTTATATCTTTTATTTTTGTCAAGTTTATTTTTTGACAAGTGTTCACAGTTTCAGAATTTGTTCAAAAAATTTATAAAATTTAAAATTGTTCATAATTAGAAAAATGTTCATAATTTCAAAATTGGTTCACAATTGAATAATTGTTTATGGTTTTAAAAGTTGTTCACAAGTTTGTTCACGAATATGAATTTTTTCATGTTTCATAATTTGTTAACAATTCGAAAAATGCTGTAATTTTGTTAAATAATTAGAAATTTGTTCGTGTTTTAAAGTTGTTCACAATTCGGAAAATGTTCTCGGTTTCAATAAAATTTCATAATTCGAAAAATGTTCACAATTTGATAATTTGTTCATGAATTTGAAATTTGTTCATGTTTCAAAATTTGTTCACAATTCGAAAATGTTTTGAAAATGTTCACAATTCGAAAAATGTTCACAATTCGAAAATGTTTTGAAAATGTTCACAATTTGAAAATTGTGCATAATTTTATATTTTTTTTCACCAATTTTAAATTTGTTCACAATCGGAAAAGGTTCATGGTTCCAATTTTGTTCACAATTCGAAAACAATTATAATTTTGTTCACGAATTTTAAATTTGTTCATGTTTCAAAATTTGTTCACAATTGTAAAAATGTTCGCGGTTTCAAAAATTTATCACAATTCGAAAAATGTTCATAACTTTACAATTTTGTTCAGATATTCCAAAAATAACTGCAAAATTTGTTTGCTTATTTTCAAAAAATGTTCAATTATTTGAAAAGTCTAGAATGTCAAAGTATGTTAGCATTTTTTTTCACGAACTAAAAAGTTAAAGGATTTCAAAAAATTGTTCCCCTCTAAAAAAATGTTCACACATGATGAAAATGCTCAAGTTTCAAAACATGTTTGCATTTTATATATTATCGAGAAATTAAATAAAATGCCCATGAACTTCAAACAATGTTCGAGTTTGCGGAATTTGTACACAAATTTTAGAAAGTGTTCACATTTTCAAAATTAGTTCGACAATAAAAAAATGTTCGGGGTGAATTTCATTTTTCATAGTTTTGAACAAACATTCACATTTTCACTTTTGTTCTTGTTTTTCCAAAAAATGTTCACAAAAGAACTTCAAAAGTAATATAATCTGTCTATGTAGCTTGTTCTAATGTATTCACGTTGCCTTTTCACCATGAGCATGAAGTAGTTGCACTGGCTAGCTATCCCTCTCAGCAATAGTTTGATCCTCACTTTGAATCTGAGTTGAAGCTACGCGTTTTCTCTGAATTTTTACAACCCTTATAGGTGCTGATTTTTGCCAACGCACACAACATTCATGGGCCTGCCCAGTCGGGGCTGTCCTATGAGAAGCCTCGGTCTTGTGCCGCTGAATGCGGCACATAGGAGCTCCCACAACAAATCCTCCGCTTGGAATATATACAATTAGTTATCGACCGTAAAGGCCCTTTCTATGGTGGGCCAATGAAATGGGCATAGTCGAGTAAACTAATCAGTCTCTTTGTTGTCGGGCGTAAAGGCCCTTGCTATGGTGGGCCAATGAAATGGGCTCAGTCCACTAAACTAATCCCAAACTTTTTCTGAAAACCAAAAATCCCTCGGTTGTTCCTGTGTGATATCTCTACATGAAGATCGTGCCTATTTGCACTATACCGGCAATGCCCTTAGAGCATCTACAGCCGGAACATGCAAATCTGACCCCTCAAACGCGTGCAAACGCGTCCGGTCAGTGACCGGGCGGGTCCCCTATTTGTCCGTTCGTGCAGCCACATTCCTCATTTTCTTCCTCATATGTCCGGTCATTTGCACGTGATTGGTGGAGAGGAAGAAAGAGAAAGAAAAGATAAAGGTGGTCCTGAATGGGGTCACGTCCTATGTGGCGGACTGATCGGGCGTGCCCGTGCTCAAATCCTCCTCATATTTGAAATGGATATGAGGGTTCGCGAACAGCCCGGACGTATAGGGATGACATGAGGGGTCCGGTTGGGTCACTTTTTTCCTTCTCTCTCATGTCCGAGCACTAACCGGACGCGTCCGCGGGCGTATGAGGGGTCATTTAAGGGGTCTGACAGTAGATGCTCTTAGAGTTCACTCGAAGATCCTTCCCACGACCCGCATTTAGCTATCCTTTATTTTTGTTTGGACAAGCACTCCCAGGTTGCATCTGTAGAGACATAGGTTTGGGTTGAGCAGAAACCTTGGCCTTTGTGTCAATATTAGTAGCGATAAGATGACGATTGATTATTCCAAACCTAAGTTTGTGTGGTAAAATATCGTGCTCGTAACAGTATTGACCGCTCGCAATTTATTTCTTCATGACAGGTGCACCCAATCAATATTATGAGTTGCACATCCCAAACCTAAGTCTCTACAATGCGCGTACTTCTGTTGATGAAGAAAGAAGCCGTCAGGTCCCCGGACGACCTCAGTACCAAGGAAGTAATGAAGAGCTCCGAGGACTCGTTACACAGCCATAGAGTAATCTCTTGAAGAAGGGCCGTGGAGGAGGCCGCCAGGATGATGTCGTCGACGTAGAGCACCAAGTAGGCAGTCGTGTTGCCATGATGAAGAACAAACAATAAGGCATCCGAGCAAGTAACACAAAAGCCCAGTGCTTGTAGAAAGCCGTCCATATGCTGGTACCAAGCACGTGGAGCTTGCTTAAGTCTGCAGTGAGACTGAGACAACAAGCACACATGACCAGGATGAGTGGCATCGACGAAACCAGTGGGTTTCTCACAGTAGACCTGCTCAGCAAGGTGTCTATGAAGAAAGGCGTTGGAGACACCCATCTGATGAACAGGCCAGCCATGAGAGACCGCTAGCCGGAGAACGGTGCAGATCGTGCCCGGTTTGACAACCGGTGCGAATGTCTTGGTGAAATCAAGTCCAACGCGCCGACGAAAACCGCAGACTACCCAACGATCCTTGTAGCGCTCAAGAGTGTTGTCCGACTGAGTCCTGTGGCGAAAGACCCACTTGCCGGTGATGACGTTGGCGTGAGGAGGCCGGGGAACCAATGCCAAGTATGGTTCCGTTGAAGAGCATCAAACTCGTCCTGCATCGCGGCGTGCCAGTGAGGATCACAGAGGGCTGCCCGCAAGAGGCACGGAGCGGTGAAAGCTCACGGGTGGACGCGGCAAGGCGATACTCGTCGCTAGAGTACAACGGGCTTGGGCGATGGATGTCGGCCCGAGCCCGTGTCATGGGACGAGGCGCCGACACCGGTACCGTAGCCGGTGAAGGAGACGAGCCGACCTTGGTGGAGGAGGGCGAGGCAGCAGCGGCTCCGATCGCACTAGGAGGCGAGGTGTCGTGTGCGTGCGAGGCCGCACCCGAGGTCGGGGAAGGGGCGGGAGACGCAGTGATGGCAGGGGTGGCCGAAGAGGAAGGCGCGGGAGCCTCCGAGAGCGTCGGGTCGGCCGACCTCGAGTTCGACCCCACGGTTGTCGAGGAAGCATGGTCGGAGGCAAGGCCTACGGTCCGTCCCATGGCCCGAGCACCACCAAACCCTAGCGGTGGACCAAGAGCCAGCCGAGACCATCCACCAGAAGGGGTTGCCGAGGGGCTGCCGGTGGCCGGCGGCGATGCGACGATGGGTGCATGCTGAAATGGAAACACCTTCTCATAAAAGTAAACGTACCGCGAGGTGAAGATGCGGTGGGAGAAGGGATCATAACAACGGTATCCTTTGGTGTTGGGTGGATAGCCAAGGAAGATGCAAGCAACAGAACACAGTGCAAGCTTATGACGTGTGGTAGCGGCGATGCTATGGTAGCATACATAGTCGAAGATGTGAAGCTCATCTTAAGAGAGTAGTGAACCAAAGAGAAGATGGTGAGGTACAAAGTTTCCATGAGTGCGACAAGGCCGAATGTTAGGGAGAAGTGATGCGGTGGCAAGCACGTCAGGACAGAAGCACGGAGGCACATTGGCATGAAAGAGAAGCGCACAGACGTAGTCGTTAAGTGTAGGGGCAGGTAAGACGAAATATCGTGTCGTGTGTGGTGAGGAGAGTACGAACATCTAGGTTGTCAAACTCCTTCTTGTTGTTTGTTTGGAACACAAGAATGGGACGCCCAAACTGCGTAGACATAGGAATAAAAGGCGGCAAGATTGATGATAGCATCGGACTTGCGCCACAACGGGAAAGTACACACATAATGCGAAAAGTCGTTCAGAATGACAGTATAGTAGGAGTAGCCCGTATTACTTGCGACAGGAGAGGTCCACACATCATTATGAATTAACTCAAACATATACGATGCAATATGAGAGATGTCTGAAAGGGAAGACGAGTATGTTTGCCTGAGACGACAATCATGACAAACGTTAGTTTAAAGACAACCCTATGGCTCCTGCCGGTTGTCGTAGCATCGACGTGCAAGTCGATATTTAACTATTACAACATGATCATCTCATACATCCAATATATCATATCATGTCTTTGGCCATATCACATCACATGCATACCCAGCAAAAACAAGTTAGACGTCCTCTAATTTGTTGTTGCGTGTTTTACGCGGCTGCTATGGGTATCTAGTATGATCGCATCTTACGTACGCAAAGCCACAACGGTGATATGCAAATTTCTATTTAACCTTCTCCAAGGACCGCCTCGGTCAAATCCGATTCAACTAAAGTTGAAGAAATAGACACCCGCCAGTCATGTTTATGCAACAAGTTGCATGTCTGTCGATGAAACCGGTCTCTCATAAGCGTACGAGTAAAGTTAGTCCGGGCCGCTTCGATCCAACAATACCGCCGAATCAAGAAACGACTAAGGAGGGCAGCAAATTGAACATCAACGCCCACAAACTCTTTTGTGTTCTACTCGAGATATCATCTACGCATGAACCTAGCTCATGATGCCACTGTTGGGGAACGTTGCACGGGAAACAAAAAATTTCCTACGCACACGCAATACCTATCCATGGTGATGATCATCTACGAGAGGGGAGAGTGAATCTACATACCTTTGTAGATCGCTAAGCGGAAGCGTATATAACGCGGTTGATGTAGTGGAACATCTTCGCGATTCAAATCGCAGCCCGTTCCGCGATCTCATCACGATCCGTCCCACGATCCCATCCCGATCCATCCCGATCTAGTGCCGAACGGACGACACCTCCGCGTTCAGCACATGTACAGCTCGTTGACGATCCACGCCTTCTTGATCCAGCAAGAGGGGCGGAGAGGTAGATGATACGTCTCCATTGTATCTACTTTTCCAAACTCTTTTGCCCTTGTTTTGGACTCTAATTTGCATGATTTAAATGGAACTAACCCGGATTAACGCTGTTTTCAACAGAATTGCCATGGTGTTGTTTTTGCACAGAAATAAAAGTTCTCGGAATGATATGGAAATTTACGAGGATTTTTTGTGGAATATATAAAAAATACGGGCGCAAGAATTACCTGGAGGGACGGAGCGAGGAGCCCACAAGCCGAGGAGGCACGGCCCCCCCTCGCTGCGCCTGGCAGGCTTGTGAGGCCCTCGGGGCTCCGCCGCCTCCAATTCTAGCTCTATATATTCTCTCTCGCCCGGAAAAAATCAGAGAGAAGAGTTCATCGCGTTTTACGATACGGAGCCGCCGCCACCACCTGTTCTTCCTCTAGAGGGCAGATCTGGAGTCTGTTCTGGGCTCCGGAGAGGGGGAATCGACGCCTTCGTCATCATCAACCATCCTTCATCGCCAATTCCATGATGCTCTTCATCGTTCATGAGTAATCTCATTGTAGGCTTGCTGGACGGTGATGGGTTGGATGAGATCTATCATGTAATCGAGTTAGTTTTGATGGGGATTGATCCCTAGTATCCACTATGTTCTGAGATTGATGTTGCTACTACTTTGCCATGCTTAATGCTTTTCACTAGGGCCCGAGTGCCATGATTTCAGATCTGAACCTATTATGTTCTCATCAATATATGTGTGTTCTTGATCCTATCTTGCAAGTTGTAGTCACCTACTATGTGTTATGACCCGGCAACCCCGGAGTGACAATAGCCGGAACCACTCCCGGAGATGACCATAGTTTGAGGAGTTCATGTATTCACTAAGTGCTAATGCTTTGTTCCGGTTCTCTATTAAAAGGAGAACCTTAATATCCCTTAGTTTCCATTAGGACCCCGATGCCACGGGGGGGATGGACAATAGATGTCATGCAAGTTCTTTTCCATAAGCATGTATGACTATATACAGAATACATGCCTACATTACACTGACGAACTGGAGCTAGTTACATATCTCCCCATGTTATAACTGATACATGATGAATGTCATCCGGCATAATTATCCATCACCGATCCAATGCCTACGAGTCTTTTCCTACTGGTCCTTGCTACGTTACTTTACCGCTACTGTTGTCACTGTTGCTACTGTTACCGCTACTATTGTCACTGCTGCTACTGTTACCATTGCTACCATTGCTATCACACTACTCTGTTACTGAAATTTTGCTGCAGATACTAAGTCTTTTAGGTGTGGTTGAATTGACAACTTAACTGCTAATACTCGAGAATATTCTTTGGCTTCCCCTTGTGTCGAATCAACAAATTTGGGTTGAATGCTCTACCCTCGAAAACTGTTGCAATCCCCTATACTTGTGGGTTATCAGTAGATGAGTTCTCCAGCACGACGGCATGGTGGTGGTGGATCTATTCCAGCAGGGCTTCACCTAAGCGCTGCTGAAAAACCGATCTAGAGGAAGAACAGATCTAGAGAGAAGTAGAGGGAGCACGTGGCAATTAGGGTTAGCTTTTCTCTCTAAATCCTCTAGTGTATATAGGAAGGAGGGAGGGGAGGAGGCAGCCTCAAACCCTCAAGGTTTGGCCCAAATTGGAGGTGGAGGAGTCCTACTCCAATCCTACTAGGAGTAGGATTCCTCCTCTCCACTTGGAAATTCTTTCCACCTTTTCCACCTTTGGGTTTTTTGCCTCTAAAACCTCATGGGCCTTAGTGGGAGCTTCTGTCAACCCACTAGGGGCTGGTTTGTATCCTCCCACAGCCCATAAGGCCCCCTCGAGGCGTGACACCCCCCTGATGGTCCCCGGTACCCTCCCGTCACTCCCGGTACACTACGGATGAGCCCGAAACTTTTCCAGTGACCAAAACTAGACTTACTATATACCAATCTTTGCCTACGGACCATTCCGGAGCTCCTCGTGACGTCCGGGGTCTCATCCGGGACTCTGAACAACTTTCAGTTACCAACACCTATAACTCAACTATACCGAAACGTCACCGAACCTTAAGTGTGCAGACCCTACGGGTTCGAGAACTATGCAGACATGATCGAGACACCTCTACGGTCAATAACCGATAACGGGACCTGGATGCCCATATTGGCTCCTACATATTCTACGAAGATCTTTATCGGTTGAACCTCTATGTCAAGGATTCAGTTAATCCCGTATGTTGTTCCCTTTGTCCTTCGGTATGTTACTTGCCCGAGATTCGATCGTCGGTATCTCTATACCTAGTTCAATCTCGTTATCGTCAAGTCTTTTTACTCGTTCCGTAATACAAGATCTCGTGGCTAACTCCCTAGTCACATTGCTTGCAATGCTTATTGTGATGTTGTATTACCGAGTGGGCCCCGAGATACCTCTCCATCATACGGAGTGAAAAATCCGACTCTCGATTCACGCCAACCCAACAGACACCTTCGGAGATACATGTAGAGCACCTTTATAGTCGCCCAGTTACGTTGCGACGTTTGATACACACAAGGTATTCCTCCGTTGTCCAGGAGTTGCATGATCTCATGGTCATCAGGAACAGATACATTGACATGCAGAAAACAGTAGCAATAAACTGACACGATTATACTACGCTTATAGTTTGGGTCTTGTCCATCACATCATTCTCCTAATGATGTGATCCCATTATCAAGTGACAACACTTGTCTATGGTTAGGAAACCTTAACCATCTTTGATCAACGAGCTAGTCAACTAGAGGCTTACTAGGGACATTGTTTTGTCTATGTATCCACACATGTATTTGAATTTCCAATCAATACAGTTATAGCATGGATTATAAATGATTATCATGAATAAGGAAATATAATAATAACCAATTTATTATTGCCTCTAGGGCATATTTCCAAAAGTAGGCGGCGGTGGGCTGATGAAGGATCACTAGAACGCGGTCGAAGATGTTGAGGTCGCGAACAAGAGTGACGTCCGGGGTAGCGAACGAATTGCTGTCGGAGGAGACTCAGGAGCTCGGAGAGACCATCGCAGCGGGCGAGCGATGGCGTCGAAAGGTACAGATAAGGGTGGCGGAAGTAGTGGAGGTGGGATGCGGTGACACACGACGGCGGCTGAGAAGAGCGGCGGCCGCGGCGGGTGTGGCGGCGGCTGTGCGATGAAGGTGCGGGGGAGGAGGCGGCGGCGCGAGAGAGGGCGCGACGGCGGCTACACGAGAGATGGCGCGGCGGAGGCGGCGCGACGACAACGGCGACTGCTGCACGAGAGCTGGTGCGGCGGCGGCTAGGTTAAGAACGTGGAGGAAATTGATACCATGTAGGGACTTAGGTTTGGGCTGTGCAACTCTCAATATTGATTGAATGCACTAGGCACGTATATATAAGTTATAAGATGGGCCTCAACCTCAACTATAGAAGAAACTAGGAGGTGGGCCTATGGCACAATATGAATGCACAAATATATACTTAACTGCATCGATGTAATTAAATTTGTTATTTTCAGAACCTTTTCTCAAAAGTAAATACATATATGTTATTTTCAGAACCAAAACATACCGACTAGAAGGAGAGAAATTACCTGTCCTGTCTGTAACTCTGTATGTTCGTTCTGTTTCGCTGCATGCATGCCTGGCAAAGGGCGTTCCGAGAATGATCAGAAACATGGGACATAGCCACATCCGGCAGCCAAAATGCAAACATATATGCTCCCGAATCCATAATATGATGTGTCGACCGTGGGCTCTCTGACCAAGAAGAATAACAGTGTGTTGGATTGTTGGCAGTCGATGTTCTGTGGTCGTCTTGGATTTGACGGCCTGTCACCTCCACGTAAAGCGGCGAAATGTTCCGGCTGGAGGTGCAGCGATGATGCAGCGCATCGTCTGATTGCCACACCGACTGATGACCATGCATGATGGTGTCCCCTGATCCCCTCGGTCCAAGGTACCATCAGTACACTTTTTTCCGCTGACATGGCGTCGGCGTGGACGCGGGCCTGCCACCTCAGTCATGCCCGCCCTTTGTCTCAAAGTGAAAATGCCATGGTGTCTCTCTCTGGTCCTAGGTCGTGTACGTTTGCTACGTGCTTTGGGTTGGCTCGATCCAGTTCCAGTTTCGCAACGCTACAGTGACGCTGTCCGAAGAAGGAAAAGTTCGGTTGTTATGAACTGTGGCGTTGACAGTGATGGTTTCTCGGACCAGCTGAGTTGTCGTCAGTCGTCCGCCCCAATGTCCTCGCTGCATGCGTGCATGCAACGGTGGGCGCGAAACTGAATGTTCATGGTCAAGGTTTTCTCGACTGTTCATACGCATGTCTTGCGGGCTGAAGAACTAGAGTGCGTGTGATTCTCATCTTGGTTTTCTAAAGGACTCGCAAAGGCCTCCTCTGCCCCTCTCTTTGCCCTCGGCAAAGTTGCAAGGAAGAGCGGAGATAGACGGCAGCGGTACAGATCTGAACACATATCAACATGTGTAACTCTCTCGAATCTCGTAGCGCAACCAGTGTAGAGATGAATATATAGGCGTGTTGTGGTTCCCTGCACTGCATTAATTTTGGTCTCCGTGCATTTATGTTCTGGTTGAGCCTGCACGTTGACTCCAAACACTAGTATTACAGCATGCTATATTACAGCAGAAACACCAATACTATCTCCGTTACGGTTTAAAAGACACAGTTAAATTTACGTGCATTTTCATAATAGACAAGGTTTAAGACACATTGCATTTACTCCTAGCAGCTAATTAGTACTTTGTTGTACTACTTTTATATGCATGTGTGATGTGAATGTTATTTTTTAACCATCTCACAACCAATCAATAACCACCTAGGTTTCAGAGAATTTCCAAACATGCCTTCTAAACCGTGACGAAGAGAGTATGACATTTTGCTCTAAACAGACTTTCGTTCACTTTATAAATAAAGAAAGAGGTAATATCACTAGTTCACCATGAGTGCTTGAACTTGTCATAGATGTTCACTTTAATACCTGAACTTAAAAAATACGTCCAATTGGTTTTAAAACTTGACACAAGGATGTATGTACGGTGATAATCTCATCCATAGACATATAATGGTCGATGTTGTATCGTATTTTGACCAACATGCACACGTGATATGTGACCCGCTTAGAACAGATGGTTTTTTTATAAATGCCTCCATGACAATGAACCCACATATGCTAGCATAGAGGAGAAATAAACAATAAAAGTTGCAGCCTTTCGGCCTCGAACTCACGATGTTATGCTTGTAAGCAGAATTTTTCTCATATTTAGCAGCGATAAAGACTCTTTATGTACGTCCAGGAAGCAGGAAGACGTGTTAGTTTTATTAGAAGCTTGTAAAAACTTTGTCAACTATGATCATAGTAATAAAAATAAATTTTAAATAATCATGTGTCACAGATACTATACTAAAAATAGTATAATTTATTTATAATTTTTTTAACTAATTTTTAAAAATATTCACACTTTTATTAATATTTGGCTGTAATAACTTTCACTCGTGACACATATTCATAGCTTTTACGTAACTAATATATAATCATATGTAATTTATAATAAAAAAATAATTTAAAATTTTGCGTTGTTATGAATATTTTTTGTTATGCAAAAAATCTTAAACAACAAACTAAGGAATTACAAAATGAGCATATAAATATTCAAATATTTGTATAATTAAAAATATATTGTCAAATTGTGATTTTTATTTATGATTTTCTAAACTATAGAAACATTTTTATAACAAGAAATACAACTTAGTTTGTTTGATTTGTCCAAAAATAGTACATCAATACTATTTAAAATTACTTGAACATTATGCTAAATAAGTTATATTTTATATGTATAATATTTATAGCACACTTCTATTTCAACTTTATATTCATTACTATCATTATAATATATGTACTTTTTACGAATTTTTAAGAAGAAAACTATCATTGGCCGCACTGATTCCAGCACATTAAAACCACACGGGTATCCCTACAAAAACATACACGTCGGTTTGTCTGTTTGTGTATATAGATATGACGTTTACACACTTTGTACACCTAATCTTAATTGGAGGGAAGGCTAGCACACCTTGTCCACTATCCTGTGAAAGCTAGTTCGAATCCTTTGTACAACAAATTTTAAGTGGGCATAGAGACATATATAAAGCAAGCTCTCTGCTAGAAGTGTCTCTCACACCACGTGTGCATGCTAATCAAAGTAACATGCCACGTTAGCGCATTATACGTCATACAGATAAGATTACCACTGTATTTGAACGCTTGTGCCAAGTTTTAGAACCAAATTTGGTGTATTTTTCAAGTTTTGACATCAAAGTAAACGTTAGTGACAAGTTTACGCACCTCTCGTGATATTACTTCATAAAAAAACAACCACACAAAGTGGAGAGCGGAACGAAATAAAAAAAAAAGCAATAACCAAACACTAGTATACCGTGACATTTGGTTGTATGTATTGACTCTCAATAGACAAGGTGCGGTTGTTTGATTTCATTTGCATCGATGGTTTAACCTCACGTGTCTTGCTCATGTAGCATGTGTTTGGTTACTCGCACGAAACCCATATAAACCCGCTAGATGTAAATTTGGTATGTTTGGTTAGGCCGCATGCAAATCTTGGCCCTCACGAACCTCAAAGTAATCCCGAGTCAGGTTGAGTGAAAACAACTGAATCGACCATTTCGCCCGTGCCAAGCCGAGGCCAGCAAAGCGTGTCTCGGTCGCCTGCACATATGGGGAAGCGTGGGAGACCGATGTGGCGCTTCATAACTCCCATCGTTCTCTCTCCTCATGGTGCACTCTTGTATTCACACACACTCTTCATACTCACTCACCGTCCATGCTCTAGGTTTTCTCCATGGTTGACACTTGCGCTCGCGCCCCCTTTCCCTCGCTTTCCCACTCCACCCCCACAACAACTAGTGGATGGATGGCAGGTCAGAAGGCGACATTTTGGTCGCACTCCGTTTGTCGTTGTCGTCATTCTAGTTTCGGCGGATGCGATCAACAATCATCCACCCGCCGTGTGCTGCCGACGGTTTATCACATGTGATGGGAGCGAGTATGTTGGAAATATGCCCTAGAGGTAATAATAAGTTAGATATTATTATATTTCCTTGTTCATGATAATCGTTTCTTAGCCATGCTAGAATTGTATTGATTGGAAACTCAAATACATGTGTGGATACATAGATAACACATTGTCCCTAGTGAGCCTCTAAGGACTAGCTCGTTGATTAAAGATGGTCAAGGTTTCCTCACCATAAACATGAGTTGTCATTTGATAATGGGATCACATCATTAGGAGAATGATGTGATGGACAAGACCTAAACTATGAATGTAGCATGTGATCGTGTCAGTTTATTGCTACTGTTTTCTACATGTCAAGTATCTGTTTCTATGACCATGAGATCATGCAACTCCCGGGCACCGGAGGAATGCCTTGTGTATATCAAACGTCATAACGTAACTGGATGACTATAAAGGTGCTCTACAGGTATCTCCGAAGGTGTCGGTTGGGTAGGCTTGAATCGAGATTGGGATTTTTCACTTGTGATGGAGAGGTATCTCAGGGCCCACTCGGTAATACAACATCACAACAAGTTTGCAAGCAATGTGACTAAAAAGTTAGCCACCGGATCTTGTATTACGTAAACGAGTAAAGAGACTTGACGGTAACAAGATTGAACTAGGTATGCAGATACCGGCGATCGAATCTCGGGCAAGTAAGATACCGATGGACAAAGGAAATCGTATATGGGATTGATTGAATCCTTGACATCGTGGTTCGACCGATAAAGATCTTCATAGAATATATACGAGCCAATATGGGCATCCAGGTTCCGCTATTGGTTATTGGCTGGAGAGTGTCTCGATCATGTGTGCATATTTCTCAAACCTGCAGGGTCTGCACACTCAAGGTTCGGTGACGATATAAATATATTTGAGTTCCAGTTCTGGTGACCGAAGGTTGCTAGGAGTCCTGGATGAAATCCCGTACGTCATGAGGAGCTCCGGAATGTCGGGAGGTAAAGATTTGTACATATGAAAGTGGTATTCAGATTCCGGAGTAGTTTAAGGGTTTTCCGGTATTGTATCGGGAGTGCCGAAAGGGTTATGAGGGTCCACCGGGAGGGCCCCACCCATCTTGGGGGCCACATGGGCCTGAGAGGTGGCGCACCAGCCCCTGGAGGGATTGGGCAGCCGACCCCAAGAGGCCCATGCGCCCAAGGATAGGTGGGAGGAAGTGCCTTGGTGGAGGAGGAGTCCTTCCTAGGGTGTCCACCTCCCTTGTGGGAGGAGGACTCCTCCCTAGTTCGGCCGAACCCTCTCACCTTGGAGGAGGGGCCAAGGATAGCCCTACCTACCCCTTCCTCCTATAAATAGAGAGGGAGACGGAGGCAGCCAATACACAATTGCTTGGCGGCGCCCTACCTCTCTCTATCGTAGTAATTCTCTACCATAGCGATCGCAGCAGTGTGTGGAGAAGCCCTGCTGAAATTGCACCACCACCGCCACCACCACGCCGTCATACTGCCAGAGTACTCAACCTATACTTCACCATCGCTCGCTGGAGGTGAAGGCGTGATACGTCCCAAATGTATCTATATTTTATGTTTGTTCCATGATCTTTTCGGTGACAATGTTATATGTTTTGCTACACTTTTATATCATTTTACACATATTTGGACTAACCTACTAACTCAGTGCACCCAGTGCCAGTTTCTGTGTGCGGTTGTCTATTTTGCAAGGGTTTTTTCTCAATTTTCCAAAGCCCGAAAAATTCCAGGAAAAAAATAAAAAAAATCAGCGTAACGGAAGCTTCCAGATCACCGAAGATGGGCTAGAGGGGGGCCAGGGGGCGTCCAGGCGACCCCCTGGCGCGGCCTACCCCCTGGCCGCCCCAAGAGGCTGCCTGGGTGGGTCTCACCTCCTCCTGTGCCCTCCTTTGGCCTATATTTACTCCTTAGCGAGAAAACCCTTCCATCAGATCCAGAATCGCGAATTTCTCCATTGTTCCGCCGCCGCAGCGCTTCCGAGATCGGGAGCGTCACGAGACCTCTTCCCAACACCCTGCCAGAGGGAGGATTGACCTCCGGGAGCTTCTCCACCGCCATGGACGCTTCCCGGACGTGCCATGAGTAGTCCTCCTTGGACCATGGGTCCATGACCAGTAGTTATGTGATGTCTTCTCTCCAATCTTGTGCTTCAATGGTTAGTCCTTGTGAGCCGCCCTACATGATTAAGGCATCTATGTAATTCTCTTGCTATTTCTATGCTCGGTTTGTTGGGATTCGATGGGTTATGAGATTATGTTCAGATTGTTATGAGTTATATATTTGATTATCCTTTTATATTATGTTCCTTAGTGATTCATGCATGTTCTACGTTGCTATTTATTGCTTTGGCCGAGTAGTAGATTGCAACTCCAAGAGGGAGCGTTATGCATGATTGTGGGTTCATGCCCCTCGATGTCTAGCTTGAGTGACAGAAACATGAGACTAGGGGATGTGCTCTTGCCACCAGGGAGAAAACAACGGTTGTTGTGACCACGGTTGCAAGGATTGTTTACCTTACACAGAGTTCGTTAATGCAGTTGTCCGTTGCTTTGAGTTTACACTTTTGGTGGGGCTCGTGATGCCAGCTGTTCTTCACCTTTGCAACGGAACCAGAAGAATGCTGCTAGCACTCTCCGGCAATCGAAACTAGAAGAATGTTGTTGACGGCCCACAAGCGCATGGGATCGCAGCAGTTTTCGAGGGTAGAGTATTCGACCCAAATTTGTTGATTCGCACGACGGGAGGTGAGAGAATACTCTCAAGTATTAGCAGTTGAATTGTCAGATTCAACCACACCTGAAAGATTAGTATCTGCAAGCAAAGTAGTAACAGCAAAGTACGAGTAACGACGGTGTAACGAGCAATAGTAGCGACAAGGAAAAGCAGTAGTGACACCAGTAGCAAGTAGCAACAGTAGCAAGAGACAGTAGTAGCAACAGTAGCAGCAGAGCAAGACAAGTAACAACAGTAGCAACAGTAGTACCAGCAGCAGAGCAAGGCAAGTAACAGCAGTAGCAACAGTAGTAGCAGCAGCAGAGCAAGACAAGTAACAACAGTAGTAGCAGCAGTAGAACAAACTCGTAGGCGATGGGTCGGTGATTTGTTTGGATGATATTCATCATGCAACAGCTATAACACGGAGAGATATGTGGCTAGCTCCCGTTCGTCAATGTGATGTAGGCATGCATTCCGTGTATCGTCATACGTGCTTAGGGAAAAGAACTTGCATGACATCTATTGTCCATCCTTCCCGTGGCAGCGGGGTCCAAAAGGAAACTACGGGATATTAAGGTTCTCCTTTTAATAAAGAACCGGACCAACGCATTAGCACTTGGTGAACACATGAACTCCTCAAACTATGGTCATCACCGGGAGTGGTTACGGTTATTGTCACTCCGGGGTTGCCGGATCATAACACATAGTAGGTAACTACAACTTGCAAGATCGGATCTAAAACACACATATATTGGTGACAACATAATAATTTCAGATGTGAAATCATGGCACTCGGGCCCTGGTGACAAGCATTAAGCATGGCAAAGTAGTAGCAACATCAATCTCAGAACATAGTGGATACTAGGGATCAATCCCCATCAAAACTAACTCGATTACATGATAGATCTCATCCTACTCATCACCGCCCAGCGAACCTACGAATAGATTACTCATGAACGACGAAGAGCTTCATGGAATTGGAGAGGGAAGAAGGTTGATGATGACGATGGCGACGATTTCCCCTCTCCGGAGCCCAAGACGGACTCCAGATCTGTCCTCCAGATGAAGAACAGGTGGTGGCGGCGCCTCCGTATCGCAAACGCGACGAAAACTTCTCTTTTTATTTTTTATGGGACGAAAGGGATCTTATAGACCTGATATTGGGGGCGGCAGAGCCGTGTGGGCCCCACAAGCCTGCCCACCGCCACCAGGGGGGTGGCGGAGCCAGGGCTTGTGGCCCAGTGGCCCACCCCCTGAGGTGGAACTTGGCACAGATATTTTTTATATTTTCCAAAACTGCTCCCCGTAAATTTTTATGACGTTTGGAGAACTTTGATTTCTGCACAAAAATAACACCAAGGCAATTTTGCTGAAAACAACGTCAGTAGAGGTTAGTTCCATTCAAATCATGCAAATTAGAGTCCAAAACAAGGGCAAAAGAGTTTGGAAAAGTAGATACGATGGAGACGTATCAACTCCCCCAAGCTTAAAACCTTGCTTGTCCTCAAACAACTCAGTTGACAAACTGAGAGAGAAAGAAAAACTTTGACAAACTCTGTTTGATCTTGTTGTTGCAACTATGTCTAACTCATAACCAGAATTTCAGCAAGATCACAAGTTAACTACATAAGCAAATGACACAAATGTCTCAAGGTAAACTAATATCAATGGCATAATCAGCTAACGAACCAATAAAAGTTCGAAAAACCAACACTTCAATCAAAACAACCATGAAGCAATATGAATAGGTGGTATCTCGCTAGCTCTTTCTTAGACCGCAAAACATAAATGCAGAGCACTTTCAAAGAACAAGGGCTGACTAAACATTGTAATTCATAGCAACGAAGATCTAGTCATAGTCATACTCAATATCAATCAAAAGCAAAGCATAAAAATGACAGAGGTGCTCTCTAATTGGTGCTTATATAAGAGGAGGATGACTCAACAGGAAAATAAATAGACAGGCCCTTCGCAGAAGGAAGCATTGATTTGCAGAGGTGCCAGAGCTCAAGCTTTGAAAACAGAGATAATAATTTTGGGTGGCATGCTTTCATTGTCAACGCAATGACCAAGAGTTCTCAATATCTTCCATGCTACTCATGCTATAGGTGGTTCTCAAACAGAAGAGTAAAGTTTTAACTCCCCCACCACCAATCAATCACACTCCACGGCTAGCCGAATCCTCGGGTACCGTCCATACTAACATCAATCCGGGGGGAGTCTTGTTTTACAGTTATGTTTTTGATTTAAGCGTGGAACTGGGAATTCCAATTACCGGCCCCTTTCTCGTGAATGACAGTGAATAAACACATGTCGAGGATAACACTCCTAGCATGGAAGATATCAATAGCCCCATGTCACCACATGAGCGGTTCGGGCATGCAAAACAGATTATTTCTTGAAGGTTTAAAGAATGGCACATGCAAATCTACTTGGAACGGCAGGTAGATACCGCAAATAGGTAGGTATGGTGGACTCTCATGGAAAAACTTTTGGGTTTATGGAGGTGGATGCACAAGCAATATTCCGCTTAGTACAAGTGAAGGCTAGCAAAAGACTGGGAAGCGACCAACTAGAGAGCGACAACAGTCATCAAGATGCAATGAGTTTGACTAACATTGAATGCAAACATGAACAGGATATAAATCACCATGAACACGAACATCATAGAGGCTATGTTGATTTTGTTGCAACTACATGCATGAACATGCGCCAAGTCAAGACACTTGAAACATTCAAAGGAGAATACCATCCTATCATACTACATCATAGTCATCTCAAAATCTATGTTGGCATTCAAGACAAACCATTATAAGCTCTCAGCTAAATAAGCATGGAATCAGAAACTATGATCTCTAAGTTGTCATTGCAAACATGGTTCTCTCACAACAAAGCTAAATCTGGTTCGACAAGCTAGTCATATTTACAAAAACAAAATAGATAGAGTTCATACCAGCTTTTCAGTCTCAGTCACTTCATCATATATCATCATTGTTGCCTTTCATTTGCACGATCGAACGATGTGAACAAGAATAAGCGCATTGGACTAAGCTGAATCTGTAGGCAAACACAAAGGAGAAGACAAAGTAATATGGCTCTTTGAAAGCTAAGCAGGTAAGCATGTAAGAACCAATAAACATTGTAACCAATATCTTCTACCTTGACACAAAGAAAAAGAAAACTATTTACACGGGAAAGCTACCAACAAGCAAAAGAAGAAAGAAAAATATTTTTGGGTTTTCTCAAAACGACACAAAACAAGAAAACAAGAAAACGAAAATAAACTAGCATGGATAATACAGTGGCAAAGTGTAAACATCGGCTAATAAAGTGAAAGCATAAGCATGAATGTAAAGTCGGTGAGAACACGTACTCCCCCAAGCTTAGGCTTTTGGCCTAGCTTGGTCTACTCCCAACACTACAAGAAAAATGCTCAATTATGACCCCAAAAAAATGACGGTGGTTTAATTGGTCATTGATCCATGACCAAAATTCTGAAATTAGTCATGGCAAGTCTAAGAGGGTCCAAAGCCCATAATGTTATGACCTTTTGCGTCCATTAGGTCATGATACTATTGCACAAATTGGTCATTAAGTGCTACCGATCGAAAAAAAGAAGAAGAAAAAAGTGATAAAGGTGTGTTGTATGAGGGGAGGGTTTTGGAGCGTTGGATGTAGTAGGAGTGGATGGCCAGGATCTGTTTCTAGGAGGGATCCGTGGCCTCGCATGTGATAGTCTCGCTGGTAATGCCCACGTCGACGCCCCATCCCTAGCCCCCCGTTCCCCTATTCACCTCTCTCGATCTCCCTCTCCCTCGTCTGCTGCTGCCGCCACCACTCACCGGCGCCATCCCTCACAGCCTCAGTCGCCGCCGCTGGCGCGTCCCCCCCACAACGTGTGCCCCACCCCTTCTCCCCCTCGCCTTATCCCCACCACCGGCGGCCTCCTCACCTCTCCTTGACCAAGATCGAGCAGCCGGTTCAGATAAACATCCATGGTGGCGTGAGCGCCCCGATGTGCAGGTTCAAGTCGTGTGAAGGTGGTGCTCGCTGCGGCTCTCACCCTCGTGCCATCAGGTATGTAACAAGTGGGATGGTTGTTTAATATAGAAAGGTCTCCAGTATATTTGCAGATGCTTGGCTTAGACGGTGGAAACTTCTAACTAGTCCCCTAGGAAATGGTAGAACAGAACTTGTTACTGCATGGAATACACAGTACAACTCTATATACTTTACATAAATCATTCTGCGCCCTTCTAATCTGTTGTTCTTCCATCTCTGTTAACAAAATGGGTGAAATAAAAGTTAACCGTTGTTTTCATTGCTGCAGCTTATGTTCATCGTGGACGACGCTGGATCATTTCTCCCGCAATGAACCACTCCCCTTGGGAAGGTGTAACCATAGCTGATTTCGTCATGCCTTTTTTCCTTTTCATTGTTGGGGTCGCTCTAGCTCTAGCGTACAAGGTACACACTGACAACAACACGACCATGACATTTACTTTCGTTCTGTCGAGCTAACACTGGTGTGACATTCATGACTTTTTGTTGCTTACACCTAATTGCGTCATCTCGTGATGCATGCAGAGAGTGCCGGACAAATTGGATGCGACTCAAAAGGCAACACTTCTTGCACTGAAGCTATTCTGTGTTGGTTTTGTTCTACAAGGTATTAATTAGGATTGTTCCTGAACAGGATGACGGTACATTCGATTTGACATAATGTTTGATGTTTAGTTTCTTGTTCTGCTGTGTTGCATAGGTGGATTTTTTTCAAGGAGTTCGTAGCCTTACTTTTGGGGTTTATATTGCACAAATACGTTTGATGGGTATACTGCAGGTAAGCGGCATATGCAATACATTATTCTGCATCAACAGCTCAACTAAATGTGGGATGACTTATGATTTGTGGTGCGTGCTTGGTTGCAGAGAATCACAATAGCTTATCTTATCACAACACTGTGTCAGATTTGGCTCAAGGGAGAAGATGATGCAGATTCTGGACTTGATTTGATCAAGAGATACATATATCAACTGTGAGTTCAAACCTTTAAGAACCCAATAAAAAATAAAAATAAAAATCAATGATCCAGGTGACATATTTAAAGGACTTAGTATGAGCAAGTTGTGTTTCTGAAATTACCATTCGGTATTGTTCTGCTAGACTCGCAGGCTTGCTCATCACAATCGCCTACATGGCCCTCTTGTATGGTACCTACGTTCCCAACTGGGAGTATCGGATATCAGGTCCTGGTTCCACAAAGAAAATGTTCACTGTAAGTTCCACTTTCACATTTATTTTTCATGCTAAGAATATATCTAGCAGTATTATAGATGACAGTAGAACTGATGAGCTTCAAAATCGTAACTTATATCAGATCAAATGCGGTGTACGAGGTGACTCTGGCCAGGCTGCAATGCAGTTGGCATGATTGACCGCAAAATCTTAGGCATCCAGGATCTCTACGGTCGACCGGTTTATGCACGATCCCAGGTTCTAATAAAATCAAGAGCTTGCATAATGCTCATTCGTCACCTTTGTTCAGTCTGTATTAACTCCTCTCTCTTGTGACAGCAATGCAGCATTGATTCACCACAAAATGGGCCACTCCCTCGTGATGCCCCCTCATGGTGCGAGGCCCCATTTGATCCCGAAGGGCTTCTCAGGTCAGAAAAACATGATACCTTCAAAGTTTATCATGAGGATCAGCCGCCGCCGCCAGCGCGTTCCCCCACAACATGATACATTGGTTTGGTTTATGTGTGGTTAGAAAAAGGAAGATGTATGAGCTAGCTGCAATAATTTTTGCCTGCTTGCTTTGTTGGTTTCCTGAAGTTCATATTTTTACCATTTTATTTTGCTACGTGAGGATTAGGTTTAAGTCATACCTTTCGCCTTACTAATTACTGCCGTGCATAGGCTGGATGGAACATCGAACACCTCTGGTTCGAGTGTGTCCAGTGGCCACGGGTTGCAGGGGAGGAATTGGAGTAACAAGAACGGCTAGGAGATGCAAATGTGTTGCATGACAAGTTGGATGCTTTCTTGAGACCCTCCCTGTAATTGTGTTCCAGTATGTTCAGGTAAGTAAGCTTTTTACTGTAGTTGAATTTGCAATGTGACTCTGTTTTTGTTGACTGGTTCATGCGTAGCCGAATATTCGCATACAATGTTCTTTTGACACTGATGATTCTGGAGGCAATTTTTGCCCAGTGACTTTGCTGAAGATGATCCATACCCTATTTCCCACATTAATTTATGTCTTTTTAGAAAGAAAAAAATATGTTCCTTTACAGTCTTCAATCCGTTCCTTTTTAGAAACAACAAGTAATACATAGGCCTACAGTAGTATACAGAGTGTACATGTATATGTTTTACAGTCTTCAGTCCGTTCCTTTCTTTATTCTAGGTAGGTGTATTTTTTCTTTGTGTTCCGATATTTTCCGTCTCTGTATGTACGTAATGCAATTCCCTATTCTCTCTTGATTTTAGTCTGTCATCTAGTTTCCCCTCAACTCTTTGTGTCTATGTATGTAGGGGTTTTCTATTTTAATTCCAGCTATTGTTCATCACATTAGCAAGTTTATTTTCCAATAATATTTGATGTTTTCTCATTTACTTGTTGTTTCAAGTCCATTTTCTCTATCCATGTAAGTAGGTTATTTTTTTCCCTTTTCTCTCTTTGTCTTCTAGTTTACGTGCTACTGTTGATCGCTGTTTTAAGTTTATTTACGGCACTATTAAAGATACTTTTTCACAAATTGTTGTTATCTGAATCTCTTTTTTATAGTCCATTTACTATGTTCATGTATGCCAGTATTTTGTGTCCTGTAGTCGGTTCGGTTTGTTGTCAATATAGTGTCAGGTATATGAACATATACTACATGCGTCCACGTAGCTATACTATAGTGCAAACAAGTAGCGTCACACCATCGATATATATACACACGTACAACAGTAATAACTATTTTGCAACATATATACTAGAATCTATATACTCTAGTCCGAAGTATACAAAGTATATGCAGCCTTACCATCATTTTTTTCTTGCAGACGGCAATGGCAAGAGCATATTGTGCAGAGGAAGAGGATGAGAAGAAACTTGTGCTTCTCATCCAATCTTTGTGGAACTCTCTTTATGTGCGATTGTGCATTTGTTGGAAACTTTTTCTGTTTACTTGCACTTGCAGAAGTATTCTGTTGTGCACATGTAAATTTATTTTGATGTGCCCTTATTAGGCGTTGAACCTTAATGCGTGAAGTCGGTGGATGATGTATTGTATTTGATGTGATATGCTACTGAAATAAAATATACATTTTATTTGCAATCTTTTATTCTGTTGTACTTATTTTTAATGGGCCTATCCTGAGATATGCGTGCTTCTAGCAAAAAAAAAAATCTTCAACCCAAACAAATCAGACATTTTTAATAGTAAAATAGGTATTGGGTCAGACCCATGTAGCTAGATTGGTGGACAGGGATATGAAATTTATGATGATTTTATTTGGTCACTAGCAATGCCACGTCAGCTTGGCCACGTCAGATCCTACTTGGCTCACACAAATGAGTAATGACCAAACCAAAATTTTGGTCGATAGAGGCCTGCGACCAAAATTTTAGAAAGGTCATGTTTGTTCATTCTTGACGGCCAACTGTTGACGTTGTAAATTTGGTCAAAAAAAGGTCAATAAACAACGACAATGACGAATCAGTGACCAATATAGGGAGTCATAATTGACCTTATTTCTTGTAGTGCAAGGTGGGAAATAACCATCTCCGAGGTACTCCGGAGCAGACTGTGGATGCCACTGCTGTCTGAGCTCCTCTGGCTCCCACTGATAAACTGGCGTCTGGTACTCGACTGGCGGCTCTGGCACGGGCGCTTGTGGTTGGACCAAGCCCCAATATACGTAGATGTCCGCAGGCATAAGAGTGCACCTGCCTGCATGAAGATCGAACAAAGAAGGAGCAGGCAAAGTAATAGTCTCTCAAGTACCCTGACTAAACACCAGGTTATAAATCATCCGTCTACTAGCATCTCTATCCAGAAAATCATGGCGAACCATGCTGTCATAATCCAGATATCTCTCACGGAGAAGCATCTCTCCTTCCTCTCCCAGTCTAATGGGTATCTCAAAGTGTCTGGCAAGACGGGTAGCATAGATACCTCCATAGACGACACCCTTGGAATGGTGCAGGTTCAACCGTTGAGATACTATAGCGCCCAAGCTATAAGTCTTATCGTTATAAAGGCCTTCGCGCAGAAGTGCAAGGTCTGGAGAACTAAGTGATCCAGCCTCCCCACGGCCAATCAAACATTTTCCCATAAATAGTGAGAAGTACCGAAGCACAGGAAAATGTATGCTAGCAATTCTAGCGCGAGACACTCCTCTCTCCTCTCCAACAACAATAGAACCAATGAAATCCTCCAAGTCCCGTGGACGAGGGTCACGGATATCCCCAACATAAGGTAATTTGCATACATTCCAAAAATCCTGCAGCGTCATGCACTGGGGGACATCGTATATCATGAACTCAACCATGGGAGGATTCTTCCTCGGGTAAAAGTTGAAGCTTTGAACAAAAATATTGGTGAGGAGGAGGTATTGTGGGCACTTATCTTCAACGAACGCAGTAAGACCTGCGTTCTCCACCAAGTAATAAAAGTCTTCATAAAGTCCGGCGGCGCCCAAAAATTCATCACTTGGCCACTCGCACGCTCGAACTTCTGTGACTCGAGGGACTACGTACTTGGGCTGGTTCTTCTCATCCTCCTTGGGGTTACAGCTTGAGGAGCCTCTCAAGAACCTCCTCATCTTTTCCTTTTTCTAGCTCTGAAAAATTCTGAAATTTTTAGAGACTTCGAAAGAAAAGTGAATAAAGATTAACCCAACTTCTAGCAACTACTCCTACTAGTGGCTAGAGACCGTATCACGCGCTAAAACTACTTGGGACCAGCTAAAATCAACATTTCTAGCTCAAGAACGGGGTCACCAAGGTAGCAAGAATTCGTGAAGGATAAAGCACTAGAGCAAAAACTAATTGGACCAATGGAGGAGTCACTTACCAAGGAGTAATTTCCCCAAAACAGTTCGGAGAATGGTGCTTTGAGCAAGGAGATCGAAAATCACAGCCAAATGAGCAAGAACACGGGTTTGAACTGCGAAACAATTTTTTCTGGAGGTGGAAGAAGAGGCTGAGAGCTGGAATGAGTGGAGGGGGTGCCTGTGGGCCCCACAAGCTTGCACCCCGCCAACAGGGGGGTTGGTGGCGGTGGCAGGGCTTGTGGCCCACTGGTCTGGCCCCTAGGCCAGCTCTCAAGCCCAGAAATTTTCAAAAATTCCACAAAAAATCATACTAAATTTTCAGGACCATCGGAGAACTTTTATTTTCGAGGTATTTTTCTTCGGGACGCTAAAACAGAAAACAGGGAAAAACTAAACTAATTCTATCATTTTTCTTCTAAGCAACAGAAAATGAAAGCTCAAAACAGAGGTATGTGACTCCTTAATTCATCCGTTTCATGGTCATCGAAAGAAATCCGTCAATGGGGTTGATCAAGTCCTTATGACAAAACCTTCTAGAATCGCAAGAGAGAATGGAGAATTTTCGAATAGCCACTAAGTCACCTCAATGGGGATATGTATCTCCCCAACAAGCAAATCATACTTCGTCTTAACACGAGGAATAGGGCATTCAAAGCTCCCAATGAGAATCGATGAAGTCTTTTCGTTAGCATTGATGCAATTTACTGGATATCGTTTCTTCGGAAAGTGCACTGTGTGCTCATTACCGTTGACGTGGAAGGTGACATTGCCTTTGTTGCAATCTATAACAGCCCCTGCCGTGTTTAAAAAGGGTCTTCTGAGGATGACAACCATGGCATCGTCCTCAGGAATATCCAAGATAACAAAGTATGTTAAGATAGTGGTGTTAGCAACCACAACAAGCACATCCTCGCAAATGCAGATAGGGAAAGCAGTTGATGTTGGAAATATGCCCTAGAGGCAATAATAAATTAGTTATTATTATATTTCTTAGTTCATGATAATCGTTTATTATCCATGCTATAATTGTATTGATTGGAAACACAATACTTGTGTGGATACATAGACAAAACACTGTCCCTAGTAAGCCTCTAGTTAACTAGCTCGTTGATCAAAGATGGTCAAGGTTTCCTGGCCATAGGCAAGTGTTTTCATTTGATAACGGGATCACATCATTAGGAGAATCATGTGATGGACTAGACCCAAACTAATAGACGTAGCATGTTGATCGTGTCATTTTGTTGCTACTGTTTTCTGCGTGTCAAGTATTTGTTCCTATGACCATGAGATCATATAACTCACTGACACCGGAGGAATGCTTTGTGTGTATCAAACGTCGCAACGTAACTCGGTGACTATAAAGGTGCTCTACAGGTATCTCCGAAGGTGTTAGTTGAGTTAGTATGGATCAAGACTGGGATTTGTCACTCCGTGTGACGGAGAGGTATCTCGGGGCCCACTCGGTAATACAACATCACATACAAGCCTTGCAAGCAATGTAACTTAGTGTAAGTTGCGGGATCTTGTATTACGGAACGAGTAAAGAGACTTGCCGGTAAACGAGATTGAAATAGGTATGCGGATACTGACGATCGAATCTCGGGCAAGTAACATACCGAAGGACAAAGGGAATGACATACGGGATTATATGAATCCTTGACACTGAGGTTCAAACGATAAGATCTTCGTAGAATATGTGGGATCCAATATGGGCATCCAGGTCCCGCTGTTGGATATTGACCGAGGAGTCTCTCGGGTCATGTCTACATAGTTCTCGAACCCGCAGGGTCTGCACACTTAAGGTTCGACGCTGTTTTATGCGTATTTGAGTTATATGGTTGGTTACCGAATGTTGTTCGGAGTTCCGGATGAGATCACGGACGTCACGAGGGTTTCCGGAATGGTCCGGAAACGAAGATTGATATATAGGATGACCTCATTTGATTACCGGAAGGTTTTTGGAGTTACCGGGAATGTACCGGGAATGACGAATGGGTTCCGGGAGTTCACCGGGGGGGGGGGGGGCAACCCACCCCGGGGAAGCCCATAGGCCCTGAGGGTGGCACACCAGCCCTTAGTGGGCTGGTGGGACAGCCCAAAAGGGCTCTATGCGCCAAGAGAAGAAAAATCAAGAGGAAAAGAAAAGAAAAAAGGGAGGAAGTGGGAAGGAAGGGGGACTCCCTCCCACCAAACCAAGTCCAACTCGGTTTGGGGGGGGGGGAGTCCTCCCCCTTGGACTCGGCCGACCCCCTTGGGGCTCCTTGAGCCCCAAGGCAAGGTACCCTCCCTCCCACCTATATATACGGAGGTTTTAGGGCTGATTTGAGACGACTTTTCCACGGCAGCCCGACCACATACCTCCACGGTTTTCCTTCTAGATCGCGTTTCTGCGGAGCTCGGGCGGAGCCCTGCTGAGACAAGGTCATCACCAACCTCCGGAGCGCCGTCACGCTGCCGGAGAACTCTTCTACCTCTCTGTCTCTCTTGCTGGATCAAGAAGGCCGAGATCATCGTCGAGCTGTACGTGTGCTGAACGCGGAGGTGCCGTCCGTTCGGTACTAGATCGTGGGACTGATCGCGGGATTGTTCGCGGGGCGGATCGAGGGACGTGAGGACGTTCCACTACATCAACCGCGTTCTCTAACGCTTCTGTTGTACGGTCTACAAGGGTACGTAGATCACTCATCCCCTCTCGTAGATGGACATCACCATGATAGGTCTTCGTGCGCGTAGGAAAATTTTTGTTTCCCATGCGACGTTCCCCAACAGTGGCATCATGAGCTAGGTTCATGCGTAGATGTCTTCTCGAGTAGAACACAAAAGTTTTTGTGGGCGGTGATGTGTGTTTTGCTGCCCTCCTTAGTCTTTTCTTTATTCCGCGGTATTGTTGGATTGAAGCGGCTTGGACCGACATTACTCGTACGCTTACGAGAGACTCGTTTCATCGATACGAGTAACCCCCTTTGCTCAAAGATGACTGGCAAGTGTCGGTTTCTCCAACTTTAGTTGAATCGGATTTGACCGAGGAGGTCCTTGGATGAGGTTAAATAGCAACTCATATATCTCCGTTGTGGTTTTTGCGTAACTAAGATGCGATCCTACTAGATACCCATGGTCACCACGTAAAACATGCAACAACAAGATTAGAGGACGTCTAACTTGTTTTTGCAGGGTATGCTTGTGATGTGATATGGCCAACGATGTGATGTGATATATTGGATGTATGAGATGATCATGTTATAATAGAAAATATCGACTTGCACGTCGATGGTACGGCAACCGGCAGGAGCCATAGGGTTGTCTTTATAACTAACGTTTGTGCTTGCAGATGCGTTTACTATTTTGCTAGGACGTAGCTTTAGTAGTAATAGCATGAGTAGCACGACAACCCCGATGGCGACACGTTGATGGAGATCATGATGATGGAGATCATGGTGTGACGCCGGTGACAACAAGATCGTGTCGGTGCTTTGGTGATGGAGATCAAGAAGCACGTGATGATGGCCATATCATGTCACTTATGAATTGCATGTGATGTTAATCCTTTTATGCACCTTATTTTACTTAGAACGACGGTAGCATTATGAGGTGATCTCTCACTAAAATTTCAAGACGAAATTGTGTTCTCCCCGACTGCGCACCGTTGCTACAGTTCGTCGTTTCGAGACACCACGTGATGATCGGGTGTGATAGACTCAACGTTCACATACAACGGGTGCAAAACAGTTGCGCACGCGGAACACTCGGGTTAAGCTTGACGAGCCTAGCATGTGCAGACATGGCCTCGGAACACATGAGACCGAAAGGTCGAGCATGAATTGTATAGTTGATATGATTAGCATAGAGATGCTTACCACTGAAACTATTCTCGACTCACGTGATGATCGGACTTGAGATAGTGGATTTGGATCATGTACCACTCAAATGACTAGAGAGATGTACTTTTTGAGTGGGAGTTCTTAAGTAATATGATTAATTGAACTAATTGTCATGAACATAGTCTAATGGTCTTTGCGAATTACGATGTAGCTTGCGCTATAGCTCTACTGTTTTTTATATGTTCCTAGAGAAAATTTAGTTGAAAGTTGATAGTAGCAAACTTTGCAGACTGAGTCTGTAAAACCGAGGATTGTCCTCGTTGTTGCGCAGAAGGCTTATGTCCTTCATGCACCACTCGGTGTGCTGCACCTCGAGCGTTGTCTGTGGATGCTATGAACATCCGACATACACGTTGCTGATGACTACACGATAGTTCAGTGCAAAATACTTAATGGCTTAGAAGCAAGGCGCCGAAAACGTTGTAAAACGTCACGGAACATAAGTGATGTTCTAAAGAGATGAAATTGTGATTTCATGCTTGTGCCCTTGTTAAGAGGTACGAGACCTCAGACAAGATTCTTTGTCCACAAAGTAAAGGAGAAAGGCTCAATCGTTGAGCATGTGCTCAGATTGTCTGAGTACGACAATCGCTTGAATCAAGTGGAAGTTAATCTTCAAGATGAGATAGTGATAGTTCTCCAAAGTCACTGACACCAAGCTGTGAGAGCTTCGTGATGAACTATAACATATCAAGGATACATACAATGATCCTTGAGCGATTCGCGATGTTTGACACTGCGGAAGTAGAAATCAAGAAGGAGCATCAATAGTTGATGGTTTGTAAAACCACTAAGTTTCAAGAAGGGCAAGGGCTAGAAGGGATACTTCGTGAAACGGCAAAACAGTTGTTGCACTAATGAAGAGACCCAAGATTAAACCTAAACCCGAGACTAAGTGCTTCTGTAATGAGGGGAACAGTCACTGAGGCGGAGCAACTCTAGATACTTGGTAGATAAGAAGGCTGGCAAAAGTCGAAAGAAGTGTATTTGATATACATGATGTTGATGTGTACTTTACTAGTACTCCTAGTAGCAAGAGGGTATTGGATACCGGTTCGGTTGCTAAGTGATTAGTAACACGAAATGAAAGCTACGGCATAAACAGAGACTAGCTAAAGGCGAGGTGACGATACGTGTTGGAAGTGTTTCCAAGGTTGATATGATCAAACGTCGCACGCTCCCTCTACCATCGGGATTGGTGTTAAACCTAAATAATTGTTATTTGGTGCTTGCGTTAAGCATGAACATGATTGGATCGTGTTTATTGCAAAACGATTATTCATTTAAGGAGAATAATGGTTACTCTATTTTCTTGAATAATCACCTTCAATGGTTTATTGAATCTCGATCGTAGTGTTACACATGTTCATGATATTGGTGCCAAAAGATACGAGTTAATGATGATAGTACCACTTACTTGTGGCACTGCCGCTTGAGTCATGTTAGTATAAATTGCATGAAGAGGCTCCATGCTGATGGATCTTTGTACTCACCTGATTTCGAATCACTAGTGACATGCAAATCATACCACATGAGCAAGGCCTTGTTTTCATTGAGATGAAATAAGATAGTAACTTGTTGGAAGTGATACATTTTGATGTATGCAGTCCAATGGGTGCTGAGGCACGTAGTGGATATCATTATGTTCTTAATTCACCGACGATTTGAGTAGATACAGGAGTATTTACTTAATGAATCACAAGTCTGAAATGTTGAAAAGTTCAATTCCGTTTCAGAGTGAAGTTCGTCGTAACAAGAGGATAAACTGTCTACGATATGATCATGGAAATGAATATCTGAGTTACGAGTTTTGGTACGCAGTTAAGACAATGTGGAAATTGTTTCGCAGTTCATGCCACCTGGAACATCATAGTGTGATGATGTGTCTGAACATCATAGCCACGCACTATTTGGTATGGTGCATACTATGATGTCTCTTATCGAATTACCACTATCGTTTATGGGTTAGGCATTAGAGACAACCACACTCACTTTAAATAGGGCACCGCGTATTTCCGTTGAGATGACACAGTATAGACTGAGGTTTAGAGAAATCTAAACTGTCGTTTCTTGAAAGTTTGGGGTTTCGACACTTATGTGAAAAAGTTTCAGTCTGATAAACTCGAACCCAAAGCGGATAAAAGCATCTTCATAGGATATCCAAAACAGTTGGGTACATCTCCTATCTCAAGATCCGAAAGCAAAGTGTTTGTTTCTAGAAACGGATCCTTTTTCGATGAAAGGTTTCTCTCGAAAGAATTGAGTGGGAGGGTAGTAGAACTTGATGAGGTTATTGAACCATCACTTCAACCAGTGTGTAGCAGGGCGCATGAAGTTGTTCCTATGGCGCCTACACCAATTAAAGTGGAAGCTGATGATGGTGATCATCAAGCATCGGATCAAGTTACTATAAGCCTCGTAGGTTGACAAGGTCACATACTACTACAGAGTGGTACGGTAACCCTGTCTTGGAGGTCATGTTGTTGAGTAACAGTGAACCAACGAGTTATGGAGAAAGTGATGGTGGGCCCAGATTCCGACAAATGGCTGGAAGCCATGAAATCCGAGAGAGGATCCATGTATGAAAACAAAGTATAGACTTTGAAAGAACTACTTGATGGTCATAAGACTATTGAGTAAAGATGGATCTTTAAAAGAAGACAGACGATGATGGTGATAAGTCACTATTAAGAAAAAGCTCGACTTGTCGCAAAGATGTTTTCGACAAGATCAAACAATTGACTATGATGAGACTTTCTCACTCGTAGCGATGCTAAAGGTCTGTTAGAATTATGTTAGTTGTTGATGCATTATTTATGAAATATTGCACGTAGGATGTCAAAACATTGTTTTCTCGATGGTTTCCTTGAGCAAACATTGTATGTGATACAACCAGAAGGTTTTGTCGATCCTAAAGATACTAGCAAGTATGCAAGCTCCAGTGATCCTTCAATGGACTGGTGCAAGCATCTCGGAGTTGGAATATACACTTTGATGAGATGATCAAAGATTTTTGGTTTGTACAAGGTTTATGAGAAACTTGTATTTCCAAAGAAGTGAGTGGGAGCACTATAGAATTTCTGATAAGTATATGTGGTTGACATATTGTGGATCAGAAGTAATGTAGAATTTCTGTAAAACATACAAGGTTGTGTGAAAGGAGTTTTCAAAGGAATACCTGGATTGGGCTACTTGAACGTTGAGCATCAAAAATCTATGGAGATAGATCGAAAGCGCTTAATGGAAGTTTCAACAAGATGCATGCCTTGACAAGTTTTTGAAGGAGTTCAAAATAGATCAGCAAAGAAGGAGTTCTTGATTGCGTTGTGAGGTGTGAATTTGAGTAAGACTCAAAACCCGACCCCGGCAGAATAAAGAGAATAGACGAAGGTCGTCTTCTATGCCTTAGCCGTAGAATCTAAAGTATGCCATGCTGTGTACCACACCTGATGTGTGCCTTGACTCAAAGTATGTTGAGAGGTACAAAGAGTGATCCATGATTGAATCACTAGCAGCGGTCAAAATTTATCCTTAGTAACTAATGGACTAAGGAATTTTTCTCGATTATGGAGGTGGTTAAAGAGTTTGTCGTAAAGGGTTACGTCAATGCAAGCTTTGAAATTAATCCGAATAACTATGAGTAGTGAAACGGATTCGTATAGTAGAGTAGATATTTGGAGCATTTCCGAATAGCACGTAGTAGCAACATCTGTAAGATGACATAAATATTTGTAAAGAACGCACGGATCTGAAAGTTTCAGAACCGTTGACTAAAACCTCTCTCACGAGCAAGACGTGATCAGACCCCAGAACTATATGGGTGTTGGATTCGTTGGAATCACATGGTGATGTGAACTAGATTATTGACTCTAGTGCAAGTGGGAGACTATTGGAAATATGCCCTAGAGGCAATAATAAATTAGTTATTATTATATTTCTTAGTTCATGATAATCGTTTATTATCCATGCTATAATTGTATTGATTGGAAACACAATACTTGTGTGGATACATAGACAAAACACTGTCCCTAGTAAGCCTCTAGTTGACTAGCTCGTTGATCAAAGATGGTCAAGGTTTCCTGGCCATAGGCAAGTGTTGTCACTTGATAATGGGATCACATCATTAGGAGAATCATGTGATGGACTAGACCCAAACTAATAGACGTAGCATGTTGATCGTGTCATTTTGTTGCTACTGTTTTCTGCGTGTCAAGTATTTGTTCCTATGACCATGAGATCATATAACTCACTGACGCCGGAGGAATGCTTTGTGTGTATCAAACGTCGCAACGTAACTCGGTGACTATAAAGGTGCTCTACAGGTATCTCCGAAGGTGTTAGTTGAGTTAGTATGGATCAAGACTGGGATTTGTCACTCCGTGTGACGGAGAGGTATCTCGGGGCCCACTCGGTAATACAACATCACATACAAGCCTTGCAAGCAATGTAACTTAGTGTAAGTTGCGGGATCTTGTATTACAGAACGAGTAAAGAGACTTGCCGGTAAACGAGATTGAAATAGGTATGCGGATACTGACGATCGAATCTCGGGCAAGTAACATACCGAAGGACAAAGGGAATGACATACGGGATTATATGAATCCTTGACACTGAGGTTCAAACGATAAGATCTTCGTAGAATATGTGGGATCCAATATGGGCATCCAGGTCCCGCTGTTGGATATTGACCGAGGAGTCTCTCGGGTCATGTCTACATAGTTCTCGAACCCGCAGGGTCTGCACACTTAAGGTTCGACGCTGTTTTATGCGTATTTGAGTTATATGGTTGGTTACCGAATGTTGTTCGGAGTCCCGGATGAGATCACAGACATCACGAGGGTTTCCGGAATGGTCCGGAAACGAAGATTGATATATAGGATGACCTCATTTGATTACCGGAAGGTTTTCGGAGTTACCGGGAATGTACCGGGAATGACGAATGGGTTCCGGGAGTTCACCGGGGGGGGCAACCCACCCCGGGGAAGCCCATAGGCCCTGAGGGTGGCACACCAGCCCTTAGTGGGCTGGTGGGACAGCCCAAAAGGGCTCTATGCGCCAAGAGAAGAAAAATCAAGAGGAAAAAAAAAGGGAGGAAGTGGGAAGGAAGGGGGACTCCCTCCCACCAAACCAAGTCCAACTCGGTTTGGGGGGGGGGGGGGAAGTCCTCCCCCCTTGGACTCGGCCGACCACCTTGGGGCTCCTTGAGCCCCAAGGCAAGGTCCCCTCCCTCCCACCTATATATACGGAGGTTTTAGGGCTGATTTGAGACGACTTTTCCACGGCAGCCCGACCACATACCTCCACGGTTTTTCCTCTAGATCGCGTTTCTGCGGAGCTCGGGCGGAGCCCTGCTGAGACAAGGTCATCACCAAACTCCGGAGCGCCGTCACGCTGCCGGAGAACTCTTCTACCTCTCCGTCTCTCTTGCTGGATCAAGAAGGCCGAGATCATCGTCGAGCTGTATGTGTGCTGAACGCGGAGGTGCCGTCCGTTCGGTACTAGATCGTGGGACTGATCGCGGGATTGTTCGCGGGGCGGATCGAGGGACGTGAGGACGTTCCACTACATCAACCGCGTTCTCTAACGCTTCTGCTGTACGGTCTACAAGGGTACGTAGATCACTCATCCCCTCTCGTAGATGGACATCACCATGATAGGTCTTCGTGCGCGTAGGAAATTTTTTGTTTCCCATGCGACGTTCCCCAACAGTTGATTTGTCGGCCATTTGCAAAGAAATTTCAGTGGGTGTCAACTTATCCAATTCAAGTCTACGATAAAGAGAAAGTGGCATAACACTAACACCGGCTCCAAGGTCACATAAGACAGTTCTTACATAGTTTCCTTTAATAGAGCAAGGTATAGTGGGCACTCGGGGATCACCAAGTTTCTTAGGAGTTCCACCTTTAAAAGTGTAATTGGCAAGCATGGTGGAGATCTCAAGATCTGGTATCTTCCATTTATTAGTCACGATATCTTCCATGTACTTGGCATATGGAGACATCTTGAGCATATCAGTTAACCGCATCTGTAGAAAGACGGGTTTTATCATCTGAATGAAGTGCTCAAAATCCTCATCATCCCTTTTCTTGGATGGCTTAGGAGGAAAGGGCATAGGTCTCTGAACTCATGGCTCTCTTTCTTTACCATGCTTCCTAGCAGTGAAGTCATTCTTGTCGTATTTCTTAGGTTGTGGGTTATCATGATTAACCGAAGGTTCAATCTCCACATCCTCATCATTGCTAGATTGAGCATTATTATGAACATCACTGTCCATATTGTCACCAGGTTCATGTTCATCGCCAGATTGTGTTTCTGCATCAGACACAGAAATATCATTAGGTTCTTCAGGTGTGACAGTATTTTGTGAACTGGCATGTAGGCTTCTATCATCCTTCTTCTTCTCCTTAGGACGACTAGGTGTATCAGCATTGATTCCTTGAGAATCTTGATCAGTTCTCTTAGGATGACCTTCAGGATACAAAGGTTCCTGAGTCATTTTTGCCTCCTCTAGTAATGACTCTGACAGAGTTGTCATTTAATTCATTGAGCAGGTCATTCTGAGCTTTAAGTACTTGTTCTACCTGAGTAGTAATCATAGAGGCATGTTTACTCAGAAGCTTCAGATCATTGACATTTCTGTCTACACAAGCACTTAAATGGCTAAGCATGCGAGTACTTTGTTCCAAATGTCTGCTAACATAATCATTGAAACTCTGTTGTTTGGCAACAAAGTTGTCAAATTCATCAAAGCATAGGCTAGCAGGTTTATCAAAAGGAATATCACTCTCATCAAACCTACGCAAAGAATTCAGTTCTAATACCTGTATCGGGTTGTCGAGACCATGGATCTCTTCGATAGGTGGTAGATTTTTGACATCTTCGGATCTAATGCCTTTCTCTTGCATAGATTTCTTGGCTTCTTGCATATCTTCGGGACTAAGGAATAGAATACCTCTTTTCTTCGGAGTTGGCTTAGGAGGTGGTTCGGGAATAGTCCAAGCATTATCGTTGATCAAGATGTTATTCAGTAGAGTCTCAGCTTGTTCTACAGTTCGTTCCCTAAAAACACAACCGACACAACTATCTAAGTGGTCTCTAGAGGCATCGGTAAGTCCGTTATAGAAGATATCAAGTATCTCGTTCTTCTTAAGAGGGTGATCAGGCAAAGCATTCTGTAGCTGAACGAGCCTCCCCCAAGCTTGTGGAAGACTCTCTTCTTGGAGTTGAGCAAAGTTGTATATTTCCTGCAAGGCAGCTTGCTTCTTATGGGCAGGGAAATATTTCTCACAGAAGTAATAGACCATCTCCTGGGGACTACTCACACATCCAGGAGCAAGGGAGGTGAACCAGGCTTTAGCGTCATCCTTTAGAGAGAAAGGAAACAACTTAAGGATATAGTAGTGGCGGATCTTCTCCTCATTAGTGAAAAGGTTGGCTATTTCATGTAGTTTGGCAAGATGGGCTATGACCATCTCAGACTCATAACCGTGAAAAGGATCAGATTCGACTAGAGAGATTGTCTCAGGATCGACAAAGAATTCATAATCCTTATCGGTGATAAAGATAGGCGAAGTGGCAAACTTCGGGTCATATTTCATCTTAGCTTCCCGAGATTTTTCCTTCCACTTGAGAAGTAATTTCTCAGCGTCATAGGCATCCTTACACGCAAGAAAATCCTCAGCTGTCTCTCCCTCCATAACGTAACCCTCAGGTATATCAGGCAATTCATATCTAGGAGAGCTAGATCTAATAGGAGCAAAAGCAGGTTCTATCTCAATAGTATCGACAGTATCAGAAGCATCACGAGCGTTGGCAGTAACTCTAGCAATATGAGCATCAATGAACACTCCTAGTGGAACATCAGGCAAAGTAGTATCTCTAGCAGTATCAAGCATAGTATCATCAGGCAAAGCAGCATCAAGCATAGCATCTCTAGCAGTATCAAGCATAGCATCAGGCATAGTATCAAGCATAGCATCATCAGGCATAGTATCAAGCATAGCATTTCTAGCATCATGAGGCAAAGCAGTATCAGGCATAGCATCTCAAGCAGTAGCATCATAAGCATCATCAAGCACAGGTGACATATCAAGATTTCTAGCAGGAGGTGATTGTTGGGGAACGTCGCATGGGAAACAAAAAATTTCCTACGCGCACGAAGACCTATCATGGTGATGTCCATCTACGAGAGGGGATGAGTGATCTACGTACCCTTGTAGACCGTACAACAGAAGCGTTAGTGAATGCGGTTTATGTAGTGGAACATCCTCACGTCCCTCGATCCGCCCCGCGAACAATCCCGCGATCAGCCCCACGATCTAGTACCGAACGGACGGCACCTCCGCGTTCAGCACACGTACAGCTCGACGATGATCTCGGCCTTCTTGATCCAGCAAGAGAGACAGAGAGGTAGAAGAGTTCTCCGGCAACGTGACGGTGCTCCGGAGGTTGGTGATGACCTTGTCTCAGCAGGGCTCCGCTCGAGCTCCGCAGAAACGCGATCTAGAGGAAAAACCGTGGAGGTATGTGGTCGGGCTGCCGTGGAAAAGTCGTCTCAAATCAGCCCTAAAACCTCCGTATATATAGGTGGGAGAGGGGGGGCCTTGCCTTGGGGCTCAAGGAGCCCCAAGGGGGTCGGATGAGCCAAGGGGGGAAGGTCTCCCCCCCCAAACCGAGTTGGACTTGGTTTGGTGGGTGGGAGTCCTTCCTTCCCTTCCCACCTCCTTCCTTTTTTTTCTTTCTCTTTGATTTTTCTTCCAATGCGCATAGGGCCCTTTTGGGCTGTCCCACCAGCCCACTAAGGGCTGGTGCGCCACCCTCAAGGCCTATGGGCTTCCCCGGGGTGGGTTGCCCCCCCGGTGAACTCCCGGAACCCATTCATCATTCCCCGTACATTCCCGGTAACTCCGAAAACCTTCCGGTAATCAAATGAGGTCATCCTATATATCAATCTTCGTTTCCGGACAATTCCGGAAACCCTCGTGACGTCCGTGATCTCATCCGGGACTCCGAACAACATTCGGTAACCAACCATATAACTCAAATACGCATAAAACAACGTCGAACCTTAAGTGTGCAGACCCTGCGGGTTCGAGAACTATGTAGACATGACCCGAGAGACTCCTCGGTCAATATCCAATAGCGGGACCTGGATGCCCATATTGGATCCTACATATTCTACGAAGATATTATCGTTTGAACCTCAGTGCCAAGGATTCATATAATCCCGTATGTCATTCCCTTTGTCCTTCGGTATGTTACTTGCCCGAGATTCGATCGTCAGTACCCGCATACCTATTTCAATCTCGTTTACCGGCAAGTCTCTTTACTCGTTCCGTAATACAAGATCCCGCAACTTACACTAAGTTACATTGCTTGCAAGGCTTGTGTGTGATGTTGTATTACCGAGTGGGCCCCGAGATACCTCTCCGTCACACGGAGTGACAAATCCCAGTCTTGATTCATACTAACTCAACGAACACCTTCGGAGATACCTGTAGAGCATCTTTATAGTCACCCAGTTACGTTGCGACGTTTGATACACACAAAGTATTCCTCCGGTGTTAGTGAGTTATATGATCTCATGGTCATAGGAACAAATACTTGACACGCAGAAAACAGTAGCAACAAAATGACACGATCAACATGCTACGTCTATTAGTTTGGGTCTAGTCCATCGCGTGATTCTCCTAATGACGTGATCCAGTTATCAAGTGACAACACTTGCCTATGGCCAGGAAACCTTGACCATCTTTGATCAACGAGCTAGTCAACTAGAGGCTTACTAGGGACAGTGTTTTGTCTATGTATCCACACAAGTATTGTGTTTCCAATCAATACAATTATAGCATGGATAATAAACGATTATCATGAACTAAGAAATATAATAATAACTAATTTATTATTGCCTCTAGGGCATATTTCCAATAGTCTCCCACTTGCACTAGAGTCAATAATCTAGTTCACATCACCATGTGATTCCAACGAATCCAACACCCATATAGTTCTGGGGTCTGATCACGTCTTGCTCGTGAGAGAGGTTTTAGTCAACGGTTCTGAAACTTTCAGATCCGTGCGTTCTTTACAAATATTTATGTCATCTTACAGATGTTGCTACTACGTGCTATTCGGAAATGCTCCAAATATCTACTCTACTATACGAATCCGTTTCACTACTCATAGTTATTCGGATTAATTTCAAAGCTCGTCAAGTTCTATCTTCCTATGGCTCCTGCCGGTTGTTCGTACAAGGGATGAACAAGTCACCCGGCGAGTTGTTTGCGATGCTGAAAGTCGCAGAGTCAGAACTCCGTAAAGAACATCAAGTGTTGATGGTGAATAAGACCACTAGTTTTAAGAGAAACGGCAAAGGAAAGAAGGGCAATTCAAAGAAGAGCGGCAAACCTGTTGCCAATCCGACGAAGAAACCCAAAGCTGGACCAAAGCCTGAAACGGAGTGCTATTATTGCAAGGGTATGGGTCACTGGAAGCGCAACTGCCCCAAGTATCTGGCTGATAAGAAGGCGGCCAAAGAAAAATCAGGTATATTTGATATACATGTTATTGATGTGTACTTAACCAGCTCTCGTAGTAGTGCCTGGGTATTCGATACTGGTTCTGTTGCTCATATTTGCAACTCGAAACAGGAACTGCGGAATAGGCGAAGGCCGGCGAAAGATGAAGTGACGATGCGCGTGGGAAATTGTTCCAAGGTTGATGCAATCACCGTCCGCACAGTTTCACTTCAGTTACCATCAGGATTAGTTATGAACTTGAATAATTTTTATTTAGTGCCTGCGTTGAGCATGAACATTATATCTGGATCTTGTTTATTGCGAGGCGGTTACTCGTTTAAGTCAGAGAATAATGGTTGTTCTATTTCTATGAGTAATATCTTTTATGATCATGCACCCAATGTGAGAGGATTGTTCATATTGAATCTTGATAGTGATAACACACATATACATAACATTGAGACCAAAAGAGTAAGAGTTAACAATGATAGCGCCATGTTTTTATGGCACTGCCGCTTAGGTCATATTGGTGTAAAGCGCATGAAGAAACTCCATACCGATGGACTTTTGGAGTCACTTGACTTTTATTCACTTGACACGTGCGAACCATGCCTCATGGGCAAGATGACTAAAACTCCGTTCTCCGGAACACTGGAGCGTGCAAGTGACTTGTTGGAAATCATACATACCGATGTCTGTGGTCCGATGAGCGTGGAGGCACGCGGCGGATATCATTATTTTCTCACCTTCACTGACGATTTGAGTAGATATGGTTATGTCTACTTAATGAAGCACAAGTCTGAAACATTTGAAAAGTTCAAGCAATTTCAGAGTGAAGTTGAAAATCATCGTAACAAGAAGATCAAATTCCTACGGTCTGATCGTGGGGGTGAATATCTGAGCTTCGAGTTTGGTGCTCACTTAAAACAATGCAGAATTGTTTCACGGTTGACACCGCTTGAAACAGCACAGCGTAATGGTGTGTACGAACGTCGTAATCGTACTTTATTAGAGATGGTACGATCTATGATGTCTCTTATCAATCTGCCGTTATTGTTTTGGGGTTATGCATTAGAAACAGCTGCATTCACTTTAAATAGGGCACCATCAAAATCTGTTGAGACGACACCATACGAACTGTGGTATGGCAAAAGACCAAAGTTGTCGTTTCTAAAGTTTGGGGATGTGATGCTTATGTCAAAAAGCTTTAGCCTGAAAAGCTGGAACCCAAAGCGGAAAAGTGCATCTTCATAGGTTACCCAAAAGAGACAGTTGGGTACACCTTCTATCTCAAATCAGAGGGCAAAGTGTTTGTTGCTAAGAACGTAGCTTTTCTCGAGAAGGATTTTCTCTCGAGAGAATTGAGTGGGAGGAAGATAGAACTTGATGAGGTTGTCGAACCTCTCATCCCTCTGGATGGTGGCGCAGGGCAAGGGGAAACCCCTGTCGTTGTGACGCCGGTTGAGGAGGAAGTTAATGATGATGATCATGAAACTCTGAATCAAGTTCCTATCGAACCTCGTAGGTCGACGAGACCGCGTACTACTCCAGAGTGGTACGGTAATCCCGTCTTATCAATCATGTTGTTAGACAACAATGAGCCTGCGAATTATGAAGAAGCAATGGTGGGCCCGGATTCTAACAAATGGCTGGAGGCCATGAAGTCCGAGATAGGATCCATGTATGAAAACAAAGTGTGGACTTTGGAAGTACTACCTGAGCGCCGCAAGGCTATTCAGAACAAATGGATCTTTAAGAAGAAGATTGACGCTGATGGTAATGTGACCATTTATAAAGCTCGACTTGTGATGCTTAAGTCAGTCAGAATCATGATACTTAAGACTAGATGAGACATTCTCACCCGTAGCGATGCTTAAGTCAGTCAGAATCATGTTAGCAATAGCTGCATTTTTCGATTATGAAATCTGGCAGATGGATGTCAAAACGGCGTTCCTTAACGGTTTCCTTAAGGAAGAGTTGTATATGATGCAACCCGAAGGTTTTGTCGATTCTAAAAATGCTAACAAAGTATGCAAGCTCCAGCGATCCATTTATGGACTGGTGCAAGCATCTCGGAGTTGGAATAAACGCTTTGATGAGGTGATCAAAGCATTTGGGTTTATACAAGTGGTTGGAGAATCTTGTATTTACAAGAAAGTGAGTGGGAGATCTGTGGCGTTTCTAATATTATATGTGGATGACATATTGCTGATTGGAAACAACGTGGAGTTTTTGGAAAGCGTAAAAGATTACTTGAATAAAAGTTTCTCTATGAAGGACCTAGGAGAAGCTGCTTACATTCTAGCCATTAAGATCTATAGGGATAGATCAAAACGCCTGAGAGGACTTTCACAAAGCACATACCTTGATAAAGTTTTGAAAAGGTTCAAAATGGAATAGTCCAAGAAGGGGTTCTTGCCAGTTTTACAAGGTACGAGATTGAGTAAGACTCAGTGCCCAGCAATTGATAAAGATAGAGAGCATATGAGCACCGTACTCTATGCTTCAGCCATAGGTTCTATCATGTATGCAATACCGTGCACTTGACCGGACGTTAGCCTGGCCATAAGTATGGCTGGCAGGTTCCAGAGTAATCCAGGAGTGGATCACTGGATGGCGGTCAAGAATATCCTGAAGTACCTGAAAAGGACTAAGGAGATGTTTCTCGTGTATGGAGGTGACGAAGAGCTCGTCGTAAAAGGTTACGTCGATGCAAGCTTTGACACAGATCTGGACGACTCTAAGTCACAAACCGGATACGTATTTATTCTTAATGGGGGTGCGGTAAGCTGGTGCAGTTCCAAGCAAAGCATCGTAGCTGATTCTACATGTGAAGTGGAGTACAGGGCTGCGTCGGAGATGGCTAAGCAGGGTGTCTGGATGAAGCAGTTCATGACGGATCTTGGAGTGGTGCCAAGCGCACTGAATCCAATAACCTTGTTTTGTGACAACACGGGTGCCATTGCCTTAGCAAAGGAACCACGGTTTCACAAGAAGACCAGACACATCAAACGACGCTTCAACCTCATCCGCGACTACGTCGAAGGGGAGGACGTAAATATATGCAAAGTGCACACGGATCTGAATGTAGCAGACCCGCTGACTAAACCTCTTCCATGGGCAAAGCATGATCAACACCAGAACTGTATGGGTGTTAAATTTATTACAATGTAATTCGCATGGTGATGTGAGGGCTAGATTATTGACTCTAGTGCAAGTGCGAGACTGTTGGAATTATGCCCTAGAGGGAATGATAAATAAGTTATTATTATAATTCTTGTGTCAAGATAATCGTTTATTATCCATGCTATAATTGTATTGAATGAAGACTTAGATACATGTGTGGATACATAGACAAAACACCGTCCCTAGCAAGCCTCTAATTCGCTAGCCAGTTGATCAAGGATAGTAAGTGTCTTCTGGCTATGAGCAAGGTGTTGTTGCTTAATAACTTGATCACATCATTGGGAGAATCATGTGATGGACTAGACCCAAACTAATAGGCGTAGCATGTTGATCGTGTCATTTTGTTGCTACTGTTTTCTGTGTGTCAAGTATTTATTCCTATGACCATGAGATCATATAACTCACTGACACCAGACGAATGCTTTGTGTGTATCAAACTTCACAACGTAACTGGGTGGCTATAAAGATGCTCTACACGTATCTCCGAAGGTGTCCGTTGAGTTAGTATGGATCAAGACTGGGATTTGTCACTCCGTGTGACGGAGAGGTATCTCGGGGCCCACTCGGTAATACAACATCACACACAAGCCTTGAAAGCAACGTGACTTAGTGTAAGTTGCGGGATCTTGTATTATGGAACGAGTAAAGAGACTTGCCGGTAAACGAGATTGAAATAGGTATGCGGATAGTGGCGATCGAATCTCGGGCAAGTAACATACCGAAGGACAAAGGGAATGACATACGGGATTATATGAATCCTTGGCACTGAGGTTCAAACGATAAGATCTTCGTAGAATATGTAGGATCCAATATGGGCATCCAGGTCCCGCTGTTGAATATTGATCGAGGAGACCCTTGGGTCATGTCTACATAGTTCTCGAACGCGCAGGGTCTGCACACTTAAGGTTCGACGTTCTTTTATGCGTATTTGAGTTATATGGTTGGTTACCGAATGTTATTCGGAGTCCTGGATGAGATCACGGATGTCATGAGGGTTTCCAGAATGGTCCGAAAACGAAGATTGATATATAGGATGACCTCATTTGATTACTGGAAGGTTTTCGGAGTTACCGGGAATGACGTATGGGTTTCGGGAGTTCACCGGGGGGGCAGCCCACCCCGGGGAAGCCCATAGGCCTTAGGGGTGCCGCACCAGCCCTTAGTGGGCTGGTGGACAATCCCAGAGAGGCGCATGCGCAGGAGATAAGAAAATCAAAGAAAAAAAAAGGGGAAGTGGGAAGGAAGGGAAGGACTCCACCTTCCAATCCTAGTTGGACTAGGATTGGAGGAGGAATCCTCCTCCCCCCCATCGGCCGAACCCCTTTGGGCCTCTAGAGCCCCAAGGCAAGGCTCCTCCCCTCCCACCTATATATACGGAGGTTTTAGGGCTGATTTGAGACAACTTTTCCACGGCAGCCCGACCACATACCTCCACGGTTTTTCCTCTAGATCGCGTTTCTGCGGAGCTCGGGCGGGGCCCTACTGAGATTAGATCACTACCAACCTCCGGAGCATCGTCACGCTGCCGAAGAACTCATCTACCTCTCCATCTCTCTTGCTGGATCAAGAAGGCCGAGATCATCGTCGAGCTGTACGTGTGCTGAACGCGGAGGTGCCGTCCGTTCGGCACTAGATCATGGGACGGATCGCAGGACGGTTCGTGGAACGGTTCACGGGGCGGATCGAGGGACGTGAGGACGTTCCACTACATCAACCGCATTCACTAACACTTCTGCTGTGCGATCTACAAAGGTATGTAGATCGGAAATCCCCTCTCATAGATGGACATCACCATGATAGGTTTTCGTGCACGTAGGAAATTGTTTGTTTCCCATGCGACGTTCCCCAACATAGTTCGTTAATGCAGTTGTCTGTTGCTTTGAGTTTACAATTTGGGTGGGGCTCGTAACTTAATACCGGCGAGATGTTCTGGATAGATATCTCAAGGTGGATGATTAGTAAGTAGATGTTGATGAATAAACGGTCTACTTGTCTTGGCGTACTGTCCATTACTATTTAACCTCTATCTATCAAGTAGCATAATTAGCATTGCGGTGCGTTCATAATTCTGTCAATTGCCCAACTGTGATTTGTTTACCCAAGCATAGTTGTTTATCGTCTTTTGGGAGAGAGACATCACTAGTGAACATCATGTGACTCCGGTCCATATCACATTGTTTACACCTCCACCATTTACTGCTCTATTTACTTTTCCGTTGCAATCACTATTACTATTCCCGCTTGTGTTTTGATCCTTTGCAAACTACAAGGCCAGAGAGATTGACAACCTCTATGTACTCGTTGGGAGCAAAGTTATTTGTGTGTGTGCAGGTCCACGTCTTCTGCTAGCCAGGACAGGAGACACCTACTTTTTGATCCTAGAAGTCCTCCTGGTTCGATAAACCTTACAGTTCCCGTGTGAGGGAAAACTTGCTGCTGACTACATCTCAACCTTCCACTTGGGGTAATCAACGAGGTGCGAGAAGTATATACATCATCTTGTTATCAAGGCGATATCGAGCTGTATGTGTGTTCAACACGGAGGTGCCGTCCGTTCGGCACTAGATCGGGATGGATCGTGATGATATCGCGAAGACGTTCGGCTACATCAACCACGTTATATACGCTTCTGTGTAGCGATCTACAAGGGTATGTAGATGCACTCCCCCCTCTCGTAGGTGTTAGTCTACATAGATTGATCTTGGTGAGTCTAGGATATTTTGTTTGTTTCACATGCGACGTTCCCCAACAGTGGCATCATGAGTAAAACACAAAGGAGTTTGTGGGCATTGATATTCTGATTGCTTCCTTCCTTAGCGTTTTCTTGGTTCAGCGATATTGTGGGATGAAGCGGCCCGGACCAACTTTACTCGTCCACGTACGAGAGACCGGTTCCATTGACTGACATGCAACTTGTTGCATAAAGATGGTTGGCGGTGCCTGTCTCTCCCACTTTAGTTGAATCGGATTCGACAAAGGTGTCGGAAATATGCCTTAGAGGCAAAAATAAAATGGTTATTATTATATTTCCTTGTTCAATATAATCGTTTATTTTCCATGCTAGAATTGTATTGATTGGAAACTCAAATACATGTGTGGATACGTAGACAACACACTGTCCCTAGTAAGCCTCTAAAGGACTAGCTTGTTGATCGAAGATAGTCAACGTTTCCTGGCTATAGACAAGTGTTGTCATTTGATAACAGGATCGCATAATTAGGAGAATGATATGATGGACAAGACCCAAACTATGAACGTAGCATGTGATCATGTCAGTTTATTGCTACTATGTTTCTGCATGTCAAGTATCTGTTCCTATGACCATGAGATCTTGTAACTCACTGACACCGGAGAAGTAACTTGTGTGTATCAAGCATTGCAATGTTACTGGGTGACTATAAAGGTGCTCTACAGGTATCTCCAAGGGTGTCCGTTGAGTTGGCATGGATCAAGACTGGGATTTGTCACTCCGTCTGACGGAGAGGTATCTCAGGGCCCACTCAGTAATACAACATCACAACAAGCTTTCAAGCAATGTGACTAAAGAGTTAGTCATGAGATCTTGTATTACAGAATGAGTAAAGAGACTTTCCAGTAACGGTATTGAACTAGGTACAGCGATACCGACGATCGAATCTCGAGCAAGTAACATATCGATGGACAAACTGAACAACATACGGGATTAATTGAATCCTTGACATAGAGGTTCAACCAATATAGATCTTCGTAGAAAATGTAGCAGCCAATATGGGCATCGAGGTCCCGCTATTGGTTATTTACCGGAGAGTGTCTCGGTCATGTCTACATAGTTCTCGAACCCGTAGGGTGTTCACACTTATGGTTCGACAACGTTTCGGCATAGTTGAGTTATATGTGTTGGTGACCGAATGTTGTTCAGAGTCCTAGACGTGATCCCTGGCGTCACGAGGAGTTCCAGAATGGTCCGGAGACGAAGATTGATATATAGGAAAGAGGTATTCGGATCCCGGAAAGATTTCGAGAATTACCGGTAAAGTACCGGGAGTGACGAATGGGTTCTGGGGGGTTCACCAGGAGGGGCACCCACTCGAGGGAGACCACATGGGCCCGAGAGGTGGCGTACCGGCCCCTAGTGGGCTGGGCTGCCATCCCCATGGGCCTATGCGCCGAATAGAGAAGGTGGGGAGGAATCCTACTAGGAGGAGGACTCCTCCTCCACCAAACCTAATTGGAGGAGGACTCCTCCCCTGTTGGACGCCGCCGGCCATCCCTAGGGGTTTTCCCTAGGGCGCCACCCCTCCCCTCCCTCCTATATATAGTGGAGAGGAGAGGGAGCAGACGCACCACAATCCACGACGTAGCTCCCTCTTCCTCCACTAGTTCGTTCCACCTCGTAGATTGATTCAGCAATGCACCACGTAGCCCTGTCGGATCAACTCCTCCAACACCACCGCCATGCTGTCGTGTTGTTGGAGAACTCATCTACTTCTTCACCCCTCTTGCTGGATCAAGAAGGAGAAGATCATCATCGACTTGTACGTGTGCTAAACGTGGAGGTGTCGTCCGTTCGACACTAGATCAAGATTGGATCGGGCACACATTAAAATACTCAACATGATGTCAGGACGGGAGGCACATAAGTATATCAATGAACCAATCATTGATCAATATACCTTTTGATCAACTGGTTTGTCCTCCTTAGTGAGGTCAACATTCCACTAGTAGGCGTGGGGGTTCTCATACCTTTGCATTCTTGCATGTTGAACTTCTTGATTAAGTCCTTGGTGTACTTGGTTTGAGAGGTAAACGTACCTTCTCTCAATTGTTTGATTTGCAATCCAAGGAATAATTTCAGCTTACACATCATATACATCTCAAATTTCTCTGACATCAACCTTCCAAATTTCTCACTAAATTGTGGGTTAGTAGAACCAAAGATAATATCATCCACATATATTTGACATACAAATAGTTCACCATTAACTCTTTTAGGGAATAAGGTTGCGTCAATTTTACCAATCTCAAAACCCTTTCCAATGAGAAACTTCGTTAGACATTTGTACCAAGCTCTAGGGGTTGTTTAAGACCATATAAAGCTTTAAGAAGTTTGTAAACATGATTAGCTTTCTTAGCGTTCACAAATCCGGGAGGTTGTTTCACATAAACTTCCTCCTCAATTTCACCATTAATAAAAACACTTTTGATATCCATTTGGTAAAGAGTAATATCATGGTGATTGGCATAAGCTAGAAGAATGCGAATGGCTTCAAGTCTATCAACGGCTGCATAAGTCTCACCGTAGTCCATACCTTCTAATTGCGTGTATCCTTGGGCTACGAGACACGCCTTGTTGCGTACGACTTGTCCATATTCATCTTGCTTGTTCCGAAACACCCATCTTGTACTAAGTATGTTTTGCTCGCCTTCGGGCTTTTCAACAAGTGTCCACACTTTGTTCCTCTCAAAGTTGTGTAGCTCTCCGTGCATGGCATTCACCCAATCTGGGTCTTGAAGGTCTTCTTCAACCTTCAAAGCCTCAATGCTAGAGATGAAAGAATAATGCTCACAAAAGTTAGCTAAACAAGATTTAGAGCGAGTGATTCTCTCGGTTTTTATGTAACCGTAGATTTGATTAAACGGATGATCTCTGTCCACTCTTGCTCTAACTCGTGACAACTTTTTATTGTTGGATGGTGGAGCTTATTCATCATCATCATCTTGCTTGTTGTCGTTAACATCGTCATCTCCTTGAGGTGGCGGTGAGGAAGGTTGAGGTGGATCATCATGATGTTCTTCTTCCTCTTCTTCACCATGTCGTGTACCGCTTGTGGATGCTTCCATGTCGTTTTGTGGTTCGCCTTGACGTGAAGTAGGAGCTTCCAGTTGAGTTGATGAAGTACTCTCCTTCACCTCCATGATGAATCTTGCCAATAGATAAATCTTGGATTGCTTCCGGAGGTTCCTTATCTCCTACATCATTTGGCAATTGTTCGACTTGTGAACCATTAGTCTCATCAAACTTCACATCTACCACCCTTCAACTTTTTGAGTGAAGTATTTGTAGACACAGTAAGTGTGAGAGTTCGATCCGCAACCAAGTAGGAAACCTTCATAAGATTTAGGAGCAAATTTAGATCGGCGATGATTATCAAAAATATAGCACTTGGAGCCGAATACTCGAAAATATCCAACTTGGGGTTTGTTACCGGTAAGTAGCTCGTATGCCGTTTTACCAAGAAGCTTGTGTAGGTAGAGTCCATTTATGGCATGTCAAGCTGTTTCCATGGCTTCTGCCCAAAAGTGTCTTGACGTCTTGTATTCGTCAAGCATCGTTCTCGCCATCTCTATGAGAGTCCGGTTCTTCCCCTCAACAACTCCATTTTGTTGAGGTGTGTACATCACCAAGAACTTATCTGACATACCCTCTTCGTCAAGAAAGGTGTCCACATTCGTGATCTTGAACTCCGTTCCGTTGTTGCTTCGAACCTTCTTGATCTTCACTTCAAACTGATTTTGAGCTTTTCAAACGAAGTTCTTGAAGATCTTTTGTACCTGCGACTTATCATCAAGAAAGAATACCCACGTAAATCTGTAAAAATCATCAACAATGACTAAACCATAAGAATTTCCACTAAGGCTCTTTTAAGCATTGGGACCATAGAAATCCATGTGAAGCAGCTCGAGTGGTCTTCTTGTAGTCATGATGTTCTTCGAGGGATGACTTCCACCAACTTGCTTTCCTGCTTGACAAGCACTATAAATTCTATCTTTGTCAAAGATAACATCTTTAACAACAAGAATATGATCACCTTTGGTAAGTTTGTCAAGATTATGCATACCAACATGTCCTAACCTTCTATACCATAACCAACCTTTAGAAGATTTTGCAATAAGACATGTACGGGGTTTGGATTTCGTAGAGAAATCGACAATGTATAGATCAACTCTACGGAAACCAGTAAAGACAATGTTATGATTGTCGCTATGAAACACTCGGCAGTCAACTTCCGTAAATAGCACATCGAAACCAAAGTCTGCTAGTCTAGATACGGAAAGAAGATTGTAACCAAGGGATTCAACAAGCATGACATTTTGAATAGAACTATCATGATATACGAACACCTTACCAAGACCAAGTACCTTACCCTTGGAGTTATCTCCAAACGTCACATACCTTCGAGGTCCACGGTTTTGTGTGATTTCATGGAACATGTCTTTATCTCCGGTCATGTGATCGGTGCGTCCACTCTGGAGAACCCACTCCTTTCCACCGGCCATGTAGTCTCTAAGGTTCGCCATAAGACTAAGGTTCCTCGTGGTCTTCTCATACTCAATGTCAAACTCCTCATCTTCGTCGTAGTAGCCATGCTCCACATAATCATCATCGGATGAAGTTCCCTCATAAGATACAAGAGTTTCATCAGAATTTTGACTATGACAATGTTCATATTTATGCATGTGAATGGCTTAAACAATGATATTGTTAATAATAATGACATCTCCTTTAGCACACATGAGGTCACGAAGCTCAAATAGACATTTATCAAAATTTGGATCACTTGGCTTCATTTTTTGAAAGGCAATGCATTTGTGGACAATGATATCAAGATTTTTCAAGGAATAATTTGGATACGTTTCCTCTGTGTTTTTCCACAAAGTACGTATGAGCACACTCAAAGTTTTGCATTTGATTAAGCACATTTCTTGGTAGTCCTCTAATGATTAGATTAACAATGTTAAGATTACCAAGCGTATAAATTTCATCATCATGAGAAGGATGTATGGGATCAATGGGAGGCGCATATCGATATTCAACATACTTGCACAAATGGAACTCATAAAATATATTAAGCATTTCATCTTTCCATTGTCTAAAATACTCCCCTTCAAGAATAGGAACTCTACAGCTAAAATCACGGAACTAGTCAGATTCATCTTCCTTCAACGGTGATTAAACCAAGGTTTTGGAGACCTTGCTCTCATACCAATTGAGGGATCAATAGAAGGTGTGTCTAGAGGGGGGTGAATAGACTATTTGATAAGATTAAAATCCTAGCCTTTTCCCAATTTTATGGTTGGCAGATTTTAGCAATTCTATCAAGTCTAGTACACCCTACACATGCTAGTCAACATATATGGCAGCGGAAAAGTAAAGACATTGCACATGTAGATAGCAGTAGAGTTTAGGAGATCAAACGCAAAGAGGTTGACAAGGCGATTTTTGGCATGGTTCCGATAGGTGGCGCTATCATACGTCCATGTTAGTGAAGACTTCAACCCACGGGGGTTAACGGCTGCGAGAGTCCATGGAGGGCTCCACCGAGAAGGGGTCCATGAAGAAGCGGCTTTGTCTATTCCACCACGGCTTCCGCCCATGAAGGACTGGCCTTACTCACGGTAGATCTTCACGAAGTAGGCGATCTCCTTGCCCTTACAAACATCTTGGTTCCACTCCACAACACGAAGTAGGAGGGTCCCAAGCGACACCTAACCAATCTAGGAGGCACCACCCTCCAAAAGTTAATAGATGTGGTAGAACGATGAACTCCTTGCTCTTGTGCTTCTAAAGATAGTCTCGTCAACACACAATCACTCTCTCATAGAATAGGCATGGGTAGGAGAGATTGATTTGGTGGAAAGCAGCTTGGGGAGGCTAGATATGAAGTTTCAAATGATTGGATTGGAATATCTTGATCTCAACACATGAGTAGGTGGTTCTGTCTCAGAAAAATGGATCTGACAATGAAGTGTGTGTTTTGAGTGCTTCTCCCACGAATGAGAGATGGGTGGAGGGGTATATATAGGCAGCCCCCAAAATCCAATCATTACACCTAAAGTGACCAACTCGGTGACACCGAAGTCATGAACTCGGTGGTACCGACTTGTACTAAAGGCAACAACTTTTGAATCTCGATGGAACTGATATACACAACTCGGTGGCACCTAAAAGGTGGCTAACGGTCAGATGACACAACTCGGTGACACCGATACCCATAGTCGGAAATTTCGATTTTATGTACCGAGGCAACAGAAAGTTGGTCACCTAAACTCGGTAGCACCGACACGGTTTCGGTTGCATCGATATGGTGGCTTTGGCTAGGGTTTCGTGTGAGATGAAAATCGGTAGGGCCGAATTGAGAAACCTGGTGGCACCGATTTTATGTATGAGGCTTTGGACATAATGGGTATGTTGGAAAATCAATGTGTATTTTTGGTGGCTATCTCTGAGCACTTGAGCAACCATTTCATTTTAGTACGTCGCCCCTTTTAATAGTATTGGCTTTCCTATGGACTCAAAAGTGATTTCTCACAAATATAAAATGAAGAGTCTTCTAGCTTGAAGCTGAGGACAATCTTATTCCTTTCTTGCATCAAGGGGAATCTCCACATAATACTTTTAGCCAATGCTCTCTCTGGACTATTCCTGAAATATACTAGGTAAAAGTGTTAGTCCAAGAGACAATGTATGTTGTCATGAATTATCAAAACCACCAAGGGAGCATATGTGCTTTCATATATATTACCGACGTTGAACGCATAAACAAACTTGGGTTCCCCCATTTCCCTAATAACTAGGGAGATGACGGAGGACATGGCCCTTCGATTTGTTATCGAGTTGACGCGCCATGAACATATTTCAAATGCTATATTTGTCTGTGATTGCCTTTCCTGGCGCAAAGACTTAACTCTTTAGTTTTCGACCGGTCGCCAATTGGCTCGGTGGTTGCTGACATTAAGATGATGACTGGTAGCTTTCTCTCTGTTATGTTGAAGCACGTTCATCTAAAATGTTGTAGAAGTCCATCGATTAGCTAAATTATGTATGCAGTATGTTAGTCCTAGTATTCTCCATTCTGTTCTGAATTGTACTTGAGGAACTCTGTGTAATATTGTTTTTTGATCAATAAAGCCGATGTCCCTTCTTAGAAAACTAAGAAATGATTCAACAGGCGGTGGTGAGGTGAGCAAAAGGAAACGAAACATGTATGGTGGCTAGGGTTTCACCGGAGCTAGGGTTGCTTTCTCTTGTTCTCGATATTTAGAAGTTCTTTGTCACCCAGATCGGGAGGTATATATGTTCTCTCATTATTACTCTAGAAAAAGTACCTTTACATTATCACCTTGAAAGCCTTAGGCCAACTCCAGCGCAAGACCCGAAACGGACGTCCATTTGGCCCAGATTGTGTCCGTTTGAGGTGGGCCATGAGGTCGTGTTTGGGCCTTTTCTGGGATGCGGTGGCCGTGTGCCCAACGCGCGGACGCATCCTTTGGCTGCATCCTATCCGTCATGACCAATATGCCCGTATATTCATATTCATCAATGTTTGCACGTACAAATTGTCTCAAATAAAAATAGTTTTACAACCCAATCGAAATTGTCTTGAATAAACATAATGAACCAATACATTTATTGGTTGCCAATGTGATTCCACATGTGCTCAACCAAGTCATTTTGAAGCTCCAAACGAGTGTGCCAATCATGCATTTGACGATTGAATTGGGTAAACTGTTCAAACGTGGTCGGTTCTTGGTGCAGGGGCTCAACATTTTCACCTTGAAAATCAAATGCTTGGTCGAAGATGTTGTTATCACGCTCGTCCTCGACGATCATGGTGTGCATGATCACACAAGCAGTCATCACCTCCCAAAGCTTCCCTTCATCCCGTGTGAGTGTAGGGTTTCGAACGATACCCCATCAGGATTGAAGCACACCAAAAGCATGCTCCACATCCTTTCTAGCACTCTCTTGCATTTGGGCAAATCTTTGTCTCTTCTCATCTTCTGGTTTCGAGATTGTCTTCACAAAAGTTGACCACTCAGGATATATACCATCAGCTAGGCAACATCCCTTGTTGTAGTGGTGGCCATTGACCTCAAAGTTGACAGGTGGGTAGTGACCTTCTGCAAGCCTTGCGAAGACTGAAGAACGTTGTAGCACGTTGATATCATTGTGAGAACCTGACATGGCGAAGAAAGAATGTCATATCCAAAGATCTTGCGAAACCACCACTTCTATTATGACAGTGCACGCTTTCACATGCCCCTTGAACTGGCCCTGCCAAGCAAATGGACAGTTCTTCCACCCCCAGTGCAGAAGCTGTACATTGACAGCAGACATGTGGACTCACTCATGCGCATGTACTCATCCACAAGATCGCCTGGAATTCCATATGCAAGCATGCGGATGGATGCGGTGCATTTCTGATAAGAGGAGAATCCAAGCTTGTCAAAGTCATCCGTTTTGCACTCGAAGAATGGGTCATGACGAACCACTCCCTCTCGGATACGATTGAACAAATGCCTTGCTATACGAAAACGGCGACGGAATTTCTCCGGTTTAAGGAGCGCGGTATTCTTAAAGTAATCGGCATAGAGCAAGGGTGGCCTCTCTCTCTCTCTCTGTTGTGGTTCAGGTTGGGAGGACGGCCCGGGACTGACCCCCTGTACCGAGGCCGCTTCCTTTCAATGTGGTCGTGAACGACCAGTGCAGCCACCACGAGATCTTCATCATCCGAGGACGAATCATCCGATGAACAAATGAAGTGGTTGAAGAAAAAATCATCTCCACTCTTCATATTTTTATGGGCAAAGTGTCAAACATCTTGCGGTCGTGGTGGCAAAGAGGCTGCGAAGATCACCTCGATGCAGCAGGGGCGTTTGGCGGTCGGCTACATGTCGCTCCGGAACACCCAACGGAAGCTACCGTGGTCGATAGGCGTCGCCGGCGGTCGTATCCCCTCTGGCACCGGATACGATTGCGATGGCCAAAACTCCTCCAAACGACGGCCAAAACTCCTACGAAAGCCCGGACGTGGTGGCGGCCATGGCGATACGTGGTTTGGTATGAACGGCTGGGGGTGAGCAGTGAGGAGGCGACCGGAAAAATAGTGGTGGCGCCAGCGGCGGAGTGGGGCGGGGAGGGCAGGTAGAGGCGTTGGAGGTGAATGAAGCGCTAGTGTCCCCGACAGACGGGCCATGGGGAGGACAAGGGAGTGCAACCCGTCCGTCCGCGCGCTTTCCGTTTCATCCTAAACGCGGCACATGTTTGGGCCGGAAATGGGTCGAAAACGGACGAAAACCGGACATTTGTCCGTTTAGGGTTGTCCGTTGGGTCGCCCTATTCGTCTGTTTAACTCCAAACGGACTAGGACGGATGAGATGGGGTCGCGCACTGAGTGGCCTTAGTTTTCACGCATTGTTTCACCCCGCTGTCAGCATATGCATAATACAGAAGGTTACCAAGTGGGGAAGAAAGAGGGGGGCCTGAAAAGGTAAACAAAATGATACTAAGCATGCTGTGTTCATCAGTGGACACTAGGCGCGGCATGCAGGTTAGCTAGTGGTGCGCATCAAAATGTTAGTCAAGGGAACAGGCATGGCATGAAAGAAAGAGAGGGTATATTTGCCAGCCAGCCAGCCAGCCGGTCAGGCAAGGCCTTGCGGTCATCAAAAGGAGCGCAGCCAGGCCAGCCATTCCGTTTCTAAAGGAACAAGGATTGCAATGGCGCCAAAACCTAAGCCGCATCGGTTCCCCTGATTTCATCTTTCCCGCATAATCAAATACACTGCCGCACGCTTCATCCTACACCCTTTGCAAGAGTAACAGCAAATTGCTTATGAATCCACTGAGAGTCTGAGAGCGAGCCCCCCCCCCCCCCCCCCCCTCCCCCCACACACACACACGCGCGCGCGCGCGCTCTTTGCAAAAGCGGCAGCAGGCAGTGGGCTCATGACTCATGTGGACCTGACCCGAGTGACCTCCCCCTTTTGATGAGCCCTGAGCACTGTGTGTATGTGTGTGCGGGGGCGCGTCACCGAGACCCCTGGCACCGGTAGGTGCGGCAGAGAGAAGCCAAATGTTAAAGATGCATGGTGCAACACAGTGCAGCTAGCAAAGCAAAGCAAGCAAAGTGGGGGAGGGAGAGTGGTACTCAAGACATTAAGGCATACCTGACCATTTAAGGGGTGCATGGCATGGCATGGGGCCTGCCTCATTCATGCTACATGTCTCTTCCTCCTCTGGCAGCGCCATTCAATTCAATGTGAGTGACTATGGATGGTACTCCCTCTCTTTGCTGTTGGGACTTGGGGAGATAGCAAGTAGTGGTGGTAGCAGTGATCATGGCGGTGCTTGGACTGGGAACGTAGCAGTACAACAGTGTTGTCAACCAACAGCTACCTCCCTCCAGCTTGTACTGGCCAGGGAGGGAAAGGAAGGCGCGTCGAATGCTTGTGGAAATAGCTTGGCCAGCTTGCCATCGCATCGCATTGCAATGCATGGGCGCTTGTGTAGCCATGAAGACGGAGACGGCGTGTTGCTTGTGCAGGTTGCCATCGCACTTGCGACGCCAATGATGCCGCGCGCGGTCGCCTTTTGTTAGGGAAAGGATCGAAGAAGAACTTTCGTTCGCTGTGCAGGGGAGACAATGGACGGCTACGGCATGTGCAAGGGCATTCTAGGGTGTGAGTTTCATACTTAGATGGGAGATGCACACGGCACACGCATAGCTTAATTCAGAATTGACTTGGTTACTTTGAGCGAATTAAAGACGATTCCGCATCTGATAAGCGAAAGCACGCAACCGGATCGACCGCTTTAAAAATCCTTGGCCGCGAAAGAAAGTGAGCGAGCAATGATCAAAGGCGCACCACGTACGTACTACGTACGTGATCTTTGAGAGCCTCGTCGATCGGGATCAGATCTCAACGCCAACCCATGGCTGCCAAAGACGTGATGCACTAGAAAGAGAACAAAAGCCACGGCTCCGCTGGCCTACATCTACAACATGGTTTGCCGAGATCGAGAGCTGCTCCAAGGAGGAAGCTACAAGGAAGCGATTTCTATCATGGCGGACAGGGATAGCAAGAGCGCGCGGGGCGGCCGCTGATGATTGCACCAGCTGAACGCCACTGCCGGTCGGAGCCGGCCTTTGAAAAATTCCCGCCCCCACCACCCTGGCACATGGCCGCCACCCTCCTTTCCAAAGGAAAAAAAGCAACGGAGGAGGAGCCGCTCGCTGCTCTCCTCGGTGCAATGCACACTCACCCGAGGACGCGTGCGACCTGCGGTGCGATGCGATGCCGTGCTCCAGAGCGCGCACACACACGCTCTGCTTCTTTCTTTATTCCCTGACGGGGCAAAGTTGGGTGCCAGTGGTACGTGCCACTGAGCTGAACCCCCACTGTCTGCATCGACATCGACGATGGTGCTTTGCTTGCAGTATTCCATCCATCCAGCCAGCCAGCCCCGACCTTTCTTTTTCGTTCATGGGGGGAGGAGCTGGGGAAGGGAGCCAAGGGAATGTGGAGAGGGGGACAGGACCATGGACCCATGATAGTATAAAATGAGATGATGCCATGGCTAGGCATGGGCTGCGCGGGCCGGGGCAGGGGCGTGTCTTTCTCTTCTCCTCGGGAAAAAGCGTGCCCCCAGCCGCGACCTACTCAACTCAACTCAACTTGAAGCTTGCTCACCCGCCGTGTTGGAAGAGAACTCATTAATCCATTCCATCACCCACATCACTTGAAGCCTTCAAGCCCAGCCCAGCTCCCCCATCCCCATCCCCACCCCAACCCCAGCCCCAACCGCTGCCGCACGGCGACATTCGGTTGACCTTCCAGCTTGACATCGAGGCTCCGCTCGGCGCCTCGGCTACACGCTCCGATATTATTTATAGCCTCGGCCGGGGGGGAGAGGGAGGAAGAAGAAGCCAAGCGAGCGAGCGATAGGGAGGGGGCGATCGAGGAAGAGGACAAGCGCGAGTCGCCGAGGTGATCTGCTGGTGGAAGCGCAAGCAAACAAGCGAGCAACAACGACCCCTGCTACGTACCGTACCTGCCTAGCTAAGCTAGCCACGGGGTACGAGGGAAATCCAAGAAGGAGAAGAAGAAGAAGAAGCCCACCACGTACGGGCGGGCTTCCATGGCGTCTAGCTGCTGCGGCAAGGGGCGCGCGCCGGTCGTCGTCCCCTTGCTAGCGCTGCTCGCCGTCTCATGCGCCTTGTCGGTGTCGGCGAGCGGCGGCGCCGGGGGCAACGGCACGCGGACGGCGGAGTTCCGCTCCGGGGACGAACTGCGAGCTTACCGGACCATCCTGGCCCGGATGGTCAGGATGAACAAGGCCTCCGTCAAGACCATTCAGGTGATTGAGTAGCCCTGCTTCCTCGCTGCCTCGATCTTCTTGCCGTTTCTCTTGTGCGTACCGAGAGAGAGCGGTGCTGACCATATGCTCGTTTGGCATGCAGAGCTCCGACGGCGACGTCATCCACTGCGTGCCGGCGCACCTCCAGCCGGCGTTTGACCACCCCAAGTTGAGAGGCCAAAAGCCAGAGGTCGACCATCGCATTCAACCTCCTGTAGAAGATTACGCCAAATGCCGCATTCTTACTTTTGCCGATCAGCCGGCCGGCGTACTGAAGAAAGAACATGGTGTGTTTTGCAGGCTGAGCCCGTGGACAGGCCCAAGATCGTCGTCAGCCACGACGCTGCCGGAGAAGAAGAAGAAGGGGACGCCGAGTTCCCGCAGGCGTGGAGCGACGGCGGCGAGTCGTGCCCCGGCGGGACGGTCCCGATACGGCGGACCACGGAGAGCGACCTGCGGCGGTACTCCGGCTCCCTCCGGCGGTACGGCATGAAGCCCCGCGCCGCCGGCGTCCGGCGCGACTCCACCAGCGACGGCCACGAGGTACGTACTCTACTTACTACAGTACTGCTGCTGCTTGTAGCTGATAACACGTACGTACGGCGATCTCAACATGAATACCGAGCCCACCAGATTAGCGGTACCATTGAAAACTGATCGACAGCGGCTTCACTGACCAACAGTCGTAGCCAGTAACTGCCCGCTTAATCAACCACGTACTAATCATGATCGCCCGTATGATGGAGCGATACTACTATAGCAGTAGCTGGATGACATTGATTGTGCTGGGGATAGCTAGCATCAACCAGCGCCTGCGCGCGCACAGGACATTGATTGTGGCACTGGCCGTGGCCGGGGATGGCAATGCAATGCAATGGAATGGCGATGGATCGGCGACAACCGCGGCAGCGGCGGTAATGGCGCCGCCCGCCTAGCTAGCGCGCTGCTGCTCGCTGGTTGGGCTGGCGGTCAGTGGCATTCATTCATTCATTAACGTCCGTCCGTACGTGCGTGTGTGATGCTGGTAGCTGATAGTAGCTAGCGCTGGAGGTTGATGATGGCTGTTTGGCGTATGTGTGTGTGTTGTGGTGCAGCACGCGGTGGGGTACGTGACCGGCGACCAGTTCTACGGCGCCAAGGCGAGCCTCAACGTGTGGCCGGCCAGGGTGGCCTCGGCGGCGGAGTTCAGCCTCTCCCAGATCTGGGTCATCTCCGGCACCTTCGGCAACGACCTCAACACCATCGAAGCCGGCTGGCAGGTACGTACGTAGTTACCTTCCATCTTCCGCTCATCTCGTTGCATCACAAACTACAATTACTGTACTACTCCTTCTATACCTAAATACATAATTGTACTCCTTTGGTTCCTAAATATAAGACCTTCTAGACATTACACTATAGACTATATATGAAGCAAAACGAGTGAATCTATACTTTAAAATATGTCTGTGTACATTCATATATAGTCTATATTGTAATCTCTAAAAGGTCTTATATTTAGAAACGGAGGGAGTAGTTGATAGTAAATCATATCTGATCGAAAGCAATCCATGTAAGAGTATTAAGTGTGAGAGATATGGAGAACAGCTGCAAGATCTTTCGCCGAGCAGAGGTGTATATATAGTGCAGGAAGTTAAGGAGCCGATCGAGTGAGTTAGACAGTGGCAGCTTTCACATCGCCGTGGCTGCAAAGCGATCCAGTCTAGTTATAATGGGAGGGAAGTCGCAGAACGCGTTCTTCAGGCTGTCCGTCTCCCTGGTGGGTGAAAGCGAGTAAATGTGGCAGATCGATCGATGTCGTGTGTATGCGCTAGCAATGGCATATGGCAGCACAGAGCTCTGCACCGCAGGCCCCTTGCTTGAATGCCCAGCTTCATCCCTCCCTCCCTCCCTAGTCACATTTACATGCATGGAGGATAAGTCATTGATCAAGCAACTTAAGTACACATATATTCAGATTGGCACCAGTAGTCAAGCCACTATTATGGTTCAGATTCATTCAAGAATATCAGAACATGCATCCTTGTTGATCGCCATCTTAAGCGTGAACATGCATGCATCCTCGTCTCCTTGCAGTAAACTGTAAGTACTAGAATCTTGTTAGAATGCTTGACCTGCATGTGGCTGCATGTTGACTACCCCCGTAGTATATATAGAAATGAGGTGGAGCTGGGGGTCGGCCATTAATGAGATTCGATCAACGTGCATGTAAGCCAGTGCCACAGTTGACCCGATTACTATTACTTCTTGTTTCCTGGTTGTTGGGCTTGCTTGAAACGAGTGTGGCACCTACGTGCGTGGTGCCGGTGGTCAAACCGATGTGAACTGTGAACTGCGCTGGTCGCATGCAGTCCATACGTGCGTTAACTCTCTGCACTGTTCCATGCTTTCCTTTAGGTGAGCCCTCAGCTGTACGGCGACAACAGCCCTCGCTTCTTCACCTACTGGACGGTAAAACTCCTCCTCTCCTCTGAACCAAACACTGTAGTAGTTCATCTACCAGTGCAAAAAAAAAGAAGAAAACTAAACGAAGGGTGCATTGCAGAGCGACGCGTACCAGGCGACGGGGTGCTACAACCTGCACTGCTCGGGGTTCGTGCAGACGAACCGGCGGATCGCGATCGGGGCGGCAATCTCGCCGGCGTCGGCGTACAACGGCCGGCAGTTCGACATCAGCCTGCTCATATGGAAGGACCCGCGGCGGGGCCACTGGTGGCTGCAGCTGGGGTCGGGCCCGCTGGTGGGGTACTGGCCGTCGTCCCTCTTCTCCCACCTCGGCGGCCACGCCAACATGGTGCAGTTCGGCGGCGAGGTGGTGAACACGCGGCCGGCGGGGTCGCACACGCCCACGCAGATGGGGAGCGGCCACTTCCCGCGGGAAGGGTTCAACCGCGCCGCCTACTTCCGCAACGTGCAGGTGGTCGACTGGGACAACAACCTCCTCCCGGCGAGGGACCTCCGGCTCGTCGCCGACCACCCGGCATGCTACGGCATCCAGGGCGGCTACAACCGCGCCTGGGGCGACTACTTCTACTACGGCGGGCCGGGAAGGAACGTGCACTGCCCCTAGCGCTTACGTTACCTGCCGATCGTCGCCGGAGACGGAGAAGGAGAAGAAGGAGATCCATCCATCGATCTACTTATGATTGATGAGAACAGTACGTACTGCTGATTGATCGTTGATTCTTACTGGTGCTACGTACGTGATGATCGTTACCGAGGAACGGACGGCGACGGCATCGATCATACTATATAGGTAGCTAGCTGGCTGGTGGTTTCTCGATCGGGTTGACGCGTACGTTCGTGGCGCGCGCGGTGCTTCTTTTGATGTGGTTGAGGCTTGTTCTTTTTTTTCCTTTTCACCTTTTGAGCTACCTAGCGTGTATACGTGAAGAAACTGACATATATATAGAGAGAGTGTATTGTGGATTTGTGATCCTCTTGTGTAGTACTTCCTTCCTAAACTAATATAAAAGCACTTAAAACATCCAAACCATGGCTCCCCAATGCTGTTAAAAAACCTCAAACTACCCAAAAGTAGTAAGTGGAATTTTATCGCTAAGTTGTGGTGTATGCCCCCCTCAATGATTTAGATGTTCATTGGCCCCTCTCAGATAAAATTCCTAGCTTCGTCCCTCATCAAGATACAATTGATATTAAAAAAATACAGTTGCTTGCTGTTCATGAACTGACGAGAATGCGCCTGAAGAAGAAATGGCGCAAAGCCAAGCTAAACATGTATATGAAAATGTTTCCAATGTATATTAAAAATATTAATTATTTGTACAAATGAAATAAATTTTTGCATCAGACAAAAATATAATCATTAAAAATATATTAAATGTTTATAATAGATATATGCAAAAAATGTAAAATGTGTATAAAGAAAGTGTATATAAAAAAATATATTCCAAAAATGTTAATCATGATTTTTATAAAACATGTTTAACAAGTATAACGAAAATGTCCCTCCTATATACATAAAATGTACAACATTTACTCACAATTTATACATGTGCTCAAAAGAGTACCCATAAATAAAACAAAGAAAAAACCCTGAATAAAACCGAACAAATCCCAAAAAAATCAAAAGGAAACAAAAAAACCAAAGTATAATGAAGAAACAAAAGAAAATCGGAGAAAACAAGTGGAAAAATATAAAAACAAAGTATATAGAAGAAAAAAGGAAAACCAAAGGAAAACGATGAAGAAGCAAAAGAAAAAAATAACGAAGCACGTAACCCAAGCGAGCGACTGCCCGTAAGGCCCTAATGGGACGGCATGATTAGCTCGCACGTAAGAGATATCTGTGAGCAATCTGTATGGGCAAGATATAGGAATATCTTATTTGCCGCTCGTTACGTCAAGCAGTCGACGCTTTGCATAGCCGACCAACCGAGCAGCGACGCAACCGGCCGGCCCGTATAACTGCTCGAGCGTTCCTGTTTTGGAAAGCTTCTAGAGTTTCCAACCGGATTTTTCTGGTTTTGGAAAACTTTTAAAAGTTTCCTGAATCGACTTTTTCTTTTTTATTTTCTGTTTCTGTTTAAAAAAATGTTCTTGATTTTCAAAAAATATTCTTCAAATTTGTAAAACGTTATTGCTTTTCAAAAAATTATTCTGGATTTTCATAAAACATTTTGGGTTTTCAAAAAGTGTTCTTGATTTTCAAAAAATATTCTGGATTTTCTAAAAATGTTCTGGAATTTCAAAAAAATGTTCCAAAAGTTCAAAAATGAAATGTTTTCAAAAACACCGGATTTTAAAAAATATATGGAATTTGTAAAACGTTACGGGATCTGCAAAAATGTTCTGGAATTTAAAAAAAAATCGGGGATCTGAAAATATGTTCTGGAATTTGAAAAAATGTTCCAAAATTTAAAAAAAATCCAAATTTTGTAAACATGTTCCGGCCTTTTTATCTAAATGTATCGATTATTTTTGAAAAAATGCTTTGGATATTTTATCTAAAAGTTTTCGGATTTTATCCTTTGTTTTCTATTAGTGGGCCGGCCTAGTCGCGATTCCTCTGTGCGTCCACGCGCTGCTGGACACAAAGAGCGTCCAATAAGACCTTCACAAGATATATATGTCTCCTACGGTAATTGCTGGCAAATCTTAGCCTCGTCTTGGGGGCATGTTTCGTTGTTCGTTCGTTTCTTTCAATTTTACCTCGTACATTTATTCTTTTTATATATTTCGATTTGAACTATTCTAACTATATATTTCAGAAATTAATTTACTTAAATATTTAAAAAGTGGTCATCATGCATTTAAAACATATTCACGCAATGTAAATTTATTGTTCATGCAAGTTATAAAAAATGCCCATACCATTAAAAAAAGGTTTCACTTGTATTCTGAAAATGTTCAATGTATATTTAAAAATATTCAACGTGTTTTAAAAAAGTTTCAAAACAGTATGTTCAAATATAAATCAACATGTATTTGAAAAATCAATGTATTACAAAAACTATCCCTTGTGCATTCAGAAAATGTTCAGTGTGTATTTGAAAAATGTTCAATATGTATTTGAACATAATGTTCATGATGAATTTTAAAAAAGTGTTCAAGGTGTATCTGAAAAATGTTTCACATGTACCCAAAGAATGCCCCGCGTTTTATTAGAAAAATGTTCACTGTGTACATAAAAATGATTAGTATGAATTTGAAAAAAATTGATCAAACAGGTATTTGAAAAAAATGTACATCATGTGTTTGAAAAAATTCAGCCTTCATTAAGAAAAGGTGTGGCGTATACATTATTAATGTGCAACATGTATTTGACAAAATGTTCAAGATGTATATTTGAATAAAGTACCCAACTATAGAGCGGCGCAACATCCAGGCATTACCGGCGGCTCTTATATAGATATGTCGCTATTAACATTCTGTCGAAAAGCAGGAAAAAGAGAAGTGCCAGAGCATGCACTGGTAGCTGACAGTCCTTGCGTCCAAGCACACTAAATCGAGTATAGTACTAGCTAGAGGCTGAGCTTGCAGCTGTAGCTGGCCCATGCGTACGTTCAAGTAGGGTGAGAAAAATAAAGTATTCTAAGTACTCCTGTATTAATAGTGATGATGGTTCATCTAAGTAGTAATTGTTCATCTAAAGAAGTATTATATTTATAAAAAAACATGCCAGCACAATTCACAAAAGGTACCTCTATATTGGTTTCGTTTTTATGCAACATGTGCTCATAAAATTCAGTTGCCACAAATAATTTACCGTGCTTATCATTTTAATTCTATCTAGTTGTCATGTTATTTCATTAAACTTGTAGTACCTTATGCGAATTTCTGGTGCATGTGTCTCTTTCCACATTAAACCGATCATCTTTTATTAGGTAATCTAAATATATAATATTTTTGAGTAATCAAGGTTATTCTATAACAATTTTTTTCTATACTTCCAAAAGTCTAAAATTTAGATCGATAGAAGGAATGGTCCATCAAATTAGGAATCAACTTTTTATTTCGCAAACCAATCATTAAATATCTGGTACCTTATGTGTTATCAGGCAATATAATCTTCTTAAGTAATCAAGGTTACATATAATACAAAATTATTTATATATATACTCTCGCAAGATAAAAAAATACATCTGTGGATATGAGAATTTACATTTTTTTATACGACATGATGATGTAGTTTCGACGGAACAATCACACATGTTTGTAGTTCTAACGGAAACACATGTGATTATAAACTGGACCAATTGTTATTTTTCTCTGCCACGTGATAAGTTAGTTTTTAGGCCCTATTTAAAACCACAATAGATTATGATAATCTGAATTATGAAGATAGATTATATATTTTGATTTATAAAAATAATTTGGATGGACATGTTTGGAGGCCAGATTTTATAAACTGTAATTCAAGTTTTACATTGCATAATGACCTATCTGTCCTCTGTTTTTTTAAAGAGGGGGATGACGGTGATAAAAATATAATTATCTTCAACTTTACAAAGATAATGGGTCATTAGTAATCCATAATCTGATTTTAGCTGGTGTAGAGTAAATTATGAGTTTTTAATAATCTGTCCATGTAATTTTTATAATCTACACCATAATCTGTTTTATTTGAAGACAGAATAGATTATAAAAACTGAATTATATAAGGGAATCGTTTCCCACCCGCGCGCCGGCAGAACTGACGCGCTGGTCGTCCCTCGCGCGTGCGGGCCCTTGCAACATTTTTCCCACCCGCGCGCTTCGCTGGTCAATGGATGCAATATTTTTCGTTTAAATATGTTGCAACCAACGTCATATTTGCTGTAAGCGTTTTCTTTTACTATTTTTTTGTCCCCGTAAAAAAGTTGTATATATGTTTGGTTGCAACTCCAGTTCGTCGGATTTTTCGTTTACAATCGATGTTTTTTACTTTTCCTACAACCGTGTTAAATTTTTGCTACAACCGTTATCATATTTTGTTGCAACCGTTCACTAAAAAGTTGCATACACGTCACGTAAATATTTGTTACAACCGGCGTTTGACTTTTGCTATCACGTACCATCAGCTTCGTTTTTTCGCTACGATCACGTATATATTTTTTTGCTATAAATTTTGTTTTTTGTTACAACCGTTGAAAATATTGCTGCATAGCATCGAAAATTTGCTGCATAGGGAGAAAAATGTTGCATGCGGATCCAACGGTGCGGACGACACGGGGTTGGTGGATCCTGCGGCTCGCGCGTGGCCGGTCGAAAGTTTGGATCGGCGCGCCGGCGCATATCAGTCCCCATTATATAATCTGGTTAGTTTCAAAGAGGGTCTTAATCAAGCAGAATCTCTTGCATGTACGTATTAGACGATCACTCTACCCAAAAAAAAAAAACTGATAGCAATTGATTGGTGGCCGTAACAATAATTGATATATGCACACGGGTCATGGTGTTTTGTTTGTTCACGCTTCCCTTTTTTTATTGAGGTTTCATGCTTTCCTTATTTTCAGAACTTTTGGCTGTTCACGTCAAGGTCCATGGACACTATAAGGCATGTAATTTACCACGGTCCATGTGACAAATATAGTACTGATAGATTGGGATGATTAAACAAATCTAACGGTTGTAGTTTCTAGTTTTAAGAGGGGACAATCAGATCAAAGGATCATATTTTTTAATTAACGTGGGATTTTCTAGCATTTTCTTCTTTTTACCTTCGTATTTTGCTTTTAGTAGATAATAGATAGATAGATAGATAGATGGAAAGAGATGCTTTGCGATGGGTTCGATCTTGCGGTGTTCAATCTCGGTGACAGAAAGAGACATGACACACATGTATCGTTGCTATCAAGGATAAAATGATGGGGTCTATCCCTACATGAATAGATCTTGTCTACATCATGTCGTCGTTCTTAAGGTATTACTCCGTTTCTTCATGAACTCAATACACTAGATGCATGCTGGATTGCGGTCGATGTGTGGAGTATTAGAAGTAGATGCGGGCAAAAGTCGATATACTTGTCTTGGACGTGATGCCTATATACATGATCATTGTCTTGAATATCATCATAATTATTTGCTCTTCTATCAATTGTCCAACAGTAATTTGTCTACCCACCGTTTGCTATTTCTCGAGAGAAGCCACTAGTGAAACCTACGGCCCCGAGTCTACTTCAGATCATCTATTTGCAATCTATACTTTGCTATTCACGTTTCTATTTTATTTGCTCTTTTATTTTCAGATCTATATCATAAAAAATATCTTGTTGCTTTCTATTTGCTATTACTCTTATTTGCATCTATCAATCTATCTTTACTTTACCCGTGAGGGATTGACAACCCCTTCACGCGTTGGGTTACAAGGATTTGCTATTTATGTGCAGGTGCTGCTTACATAGTCTTGTGGATCTTCCTACTGGATTGATACATTGGTTTCATAACTGAGGGAAATACTTGTCGTCCATGTGCTACATCACCCTTTAAGTTTGGAGGGAAAACAACACATCAGCAAGGAGTAGCAGCAACTGCCGATGAATTGAAGATGTTACAATACAATGCTCAAGCATGTGATATACTCTTCATTGCTTTGTACCCCGATGAATTCAACAAAATGACCAGTCTCAAGAATGCGAAGGATATTTGGGATACGTTGATTGAAATGCATGAAGGAACTGACTCCAAGAAGGAATCAAAATTGGATTAGCTACAAGGTCAGCTTGATAAGTTCAAGATGAAGGATGGTGAAGAGATGGCCATCAAGGATTGTCTCTCCATCCTGCGTGTTCGGGAATTCCGACATGGGCGAATCGGGAGGCTCACCGGAGCCCATGGCATGTTTGTCGATTTCCAACCCGAAGGAGAAGATGTGTTGAATCTCGTTGTAGTTCTGGATGGGTGTATTGAGAAAATCAACATCTTTGGGGTGGTCCTAAGAAAGAAGGCAATGGTTGACAGTGTTAAAAACAAGGGGGGCGTGAGCTAACCACGACATGGCCGGTGTAGTGCTCTACATCAAGAACAATCGAGCAAATGTTCGGATCCTATGATGCGCCCCTAAGGTCTCTGAACTTGGACACTTGGATCCATCGAGCTCTCCTCTTCCTGAGGTGGTTGTACGCCTGGGTGGATGCCACCTCCTAGAAACAGAACTCGAACACCTGCTTTGCAACGGTGTTCAAGTGCACCTCCTTGAAGCACTTACCTGTCCTAATCCCACTAGATGTTGCCCACACATCTTGTTAAGAGCGAACATGGGCATGAAAGGCTGCCACTTCATGTTGTTCCCCCTACCATCCTTCATTGCCTTTGCGGATGCCGTTAGTGGAGTGGCGAAAACAACAATAATGACACCAGTTGCCTCAACAAGCACAAGTGGCACAAAAAAGAACCATAGTCTGAAACCTCGAACACATCTGAATCAACTGGGATGTGCTCATCAAGGGGGGAGGGGTGCGAGTCCTTGACATAGGTAAAAGGACCACGATGTCGCCTAGAGGGGGGATCAATAGGCATTTTAAAAACTCATGCGTATTTTCCTTAATCCTAATGCGGAAATAAACTAACAGGGCACTTTTCAAGCACAAATCCTAAATATACTAGGCTCAACTACGTGCACCAACAACTTGTTCTACCAAGATGAATCACAACAATATTCACAAGCACAAGTAAGTTACACAAACTTACTAGAGCAGTATCACAAGATGTGTAAGTGTATGACACAAGTTAGCAAATCACACTAAACACAAGATATATCAATAGTAGCAAGTATGAACTGCAGGATATAAAGTGTAGGCCTGACTGATTAATCTTTACAGGGAAATAGCCAACACAATATGATGCGGACAATAATATGTAGTGAATGTACGCTCAAGTAACCAAGGTAAGCCACAAGCAAGGAGTTAGGTTTAGGGATAACCGAACTCACAGAGACGAGGATGTATCCCGATGTTCACTTCCTTGGAGGGAAACTAGTCACCATTAAAGAGGTGGATGTTGCCACGAAGGCACACCAACGCCACGAAGGCACACCCTATTCTCCCTTTGAGACAACACCACGAAGTCGTTTCTCAACCACTAGTGGTAAGCCTTTGAGGTGGCTTCCAAACCCTCACAAACTTTTCGAGGGTAATCACAACGGTGTGATTCCTCTCCGAAGAACTTCTACCGCCTAGGAGACTCCAACCTCCAAGAGTAACAAGATCACTAGGACTGCTCAAAACTTGCTCGAATCACAAATAGCTTGGGTTGGTAGAAGGAGAGGGATACGATCAATATTTTGATTGGAGAAACCCTCAAAGGCACTCACAGATGCACTTGGGATCTAGCATTTGGTGTAGGCAAATGGGAGTGAGAAAGAAAGATGTTCTTGGAATCTTTTGGTTGTATTTTGCACCTCCCACACGAGGTGGGAGAAGACTATATATAGTGCTGGCACAAAGATGAACGTTGGACCCACTTATGAAGTGCAGTTTTCGGACGTCCGGCAGGTCACGGTCGTCCAGATAGCCACGAGGGGTCGGACGTCCGACGGTAGTCGGTCGTCCGAAAGATGTAGAAGGTATCTGATTACCACATTGTTTGGTGGAGAGGTAATCAGCATACGGTCGTCCCGAGGACGTCGGTCGTCCGAAGACATAGAAGATATTAGGTCAGTATCAGGTGAAAAAGTGAACAGTGCACGGACGACCGAAAGGCATCGGTCGTCCGGGACATGGTCGCCCGGAATAGTTGAAAGTCTGACATTTTGGATCGGTTTGGTGGCAACGGAATTCCTATCGTACCTGGCGTCCGGTTCTCGGATGACCGGAGGGGCCAGAAGTCCGAAGGTTTGACACTGTTGGCTGGCTCCGGATTTCCGGACAGTGTCGGTCATCCGGGGTCCGGACGTCCGAGAACCACCGGACGACTGAATAGGAGCAGACCAACCAGGAAGATAGAGAGAGTGGAATTGCCTAGAGTTTTGAGCAACTTCATTGCGAGACCCAGTGATCCCCTCTTAATAGTGCGGGATCCCTAGAACTCAAGAATCGTAAAAGAGCTACACTACATAGCTACCGATAATCCATATTTGAGTGTATATGTTTATGCAGTGATCATCACTCCGCACCACTAACGTCAAAGGAAGTAATACCTTTGAGTCAGGCCTTAGACTTGAGCTTGATGTTATTGTTTCTTCTTGGCTCAAGCTGAAGGCAAGACATTGATGAAGTCTTCAAGTAGCTCTCCCATACACAGTGTGGAAAGCCTTGCTTTTGTATTCACCTTCATATGTCTATTATGTGAACATCCACAAGCTTCAAACATGTAATCCTTAGAAATGATTATCTTGAACTTGTCCTTGTCAAACATGATCATGAACCCTTGATGTCATCATCTCATGGACACTTAGACTCTCTCTCTCTTGATACGGGCCAATGAGAATTACCTAACCCTTATAGACATAGACAACACATAGTATGGGTTAGTACACAACATGCAATTGACAATTGCTTACCATACCACACGAACCCATGTGGTACATCATTTGCGCTTGTGTGATGACCAACTTTGAGTTAACTTTTTGATCTTCATTTTGGTCAACATTTATCTTAGATCCATGATTAATCTCGATGCCTTGAAGGACCTATTGATTTCTTGTTAGGCTTCATTGCTTTAAGAAATGATTGCCAATATCTCAATTCACCATGACCATATCAAGTTTCTCCATGAATCTCAAATTGGTTATAACTTGCTCGTCTTCATGATACAACATATGAGATCATCATGATCCTATTTTCAAGACATATGTAGAATTCTTCTCTTTAATTATTTTCTCAAGATCTTGATCCATCATGGCTCAAACCATAAGCCAAAGCAGTAGAATGTCTCAGATCCTGAGTGAACTCCACATAGATCACATTAGTTCAACACATGCATGGAATTCATCTTGATCGTATCATATTTGATTCACTCCTTGAGCTCATCCTTGATGCACGCACAACAATATGTATATGCCATTCATTTACAATTCATTAGAGCTCCTTCTTCCATATTCATGGGACAAGCATACTTCAAATCATCCAATATTCTTCATGTGTTGCATATAGAACATTCCTTAAAATCTATGACTCAATGCAAACATTAGTCCATTAGGATTGTCATAAATTACCAAACCACACATGGGAACTGCATGCACTTTCAATCTCCCCCATTTTGGTAGTTGATGACAATCTCAACAAGAGGATTTATATAAGGAATTTTAACACAAGTATGCAATTTACCCAAGGATATATTGAATACTTGGGATGGTTTTGATAGCGTCAAGTGTCACAAAGATACTTGAGTTTATCACACTTAATGTACTAACATCAAAATACTTGATAGCGTTAAGTGTCACAAAGATGCTTGAGTTTATCACACTCGGTGCACTAACATCAAAATACTACACAATATATAGAGCACACTCCCCCACAATATATGCATGTGTGAACGAACTATGAATTTTCTTGCATATATTGGTTCACATGAACTAGGTGGAGTTTTCTCTATTTGCTCTATATATACTAATTCATGCAATAAACAATATTTTTAGATATCTTAAATCCTCTATCTTAAAGATATCTTAAATCCTCTAAGCTTCTCCCCCATTGGCAAGAAATGCCAAAATGGGACAAATCTCGAAGGCAATGAGTTCCTCCATATTGTATGCGTATTGTAAGATGTGAGTGAAATAAAATGCACATATTTAATGACAGGAGATTTGAGGAACTCAGGATCTAGAGATTGCAATAGATGGGATATGAAAATAAGCATTCAGCAAACATTTTACACATCCAAACAACATATTTTGGACAAGGTATAATGTGAATATCAAAATCGATCATTATGATAAGTGTGGGTCCAAAATACATCCAAACACATGAGTGCATAAGATTATGTGCAAGACATATAGGCACTTAGTTCGCAACCTCTTACCGACACCACCAATGAATCAATAAAGAAGGAACCAAGTGACCGGCAAGGATCAAGTGATATCGCAAAGATGAGAACTTACTTATGTGCACAAATTTCTAAGTGGACACTATGTATCCACAACGAAACTTGAATACATAAAAAGTCACAATTGATAAGAACATGATATGCACAAGTGAATCCATTATCATACACATGTTATCCTAAGATAAGAGCAAGGCACATGGCACAAGGACCATGGCACAAATTGATCTCATTTGCATGACCATGAATTCCTACGAAGATACCAATACTACAAGCAATTATAGTGATTTTCATAAAAGCTGCACATGAGAGAACATTTTAGGAAATGACATGCAATGAGTTGCTTATTTGGCATGTATTGGGATGAATGAACCATGACTATGATTTTGTTGATCCCCATTAGATGATTCTACTCAATTGTATAAATATTGCAACAGAGTGTTTTCAAGAACATGCAGGAAAACATAAAATAGAATAAGTATTATTTCATGCTATGATGCAAACACAAGGTTGACTCTACTTTTATACATGCATGAAGTAAATACTTGTTACCGAGAAAGCATTGGTATGGAGTAGTTATGGCTGAGTCATGTACTCTTGGCTCTAATTACCTCGTGATGGCACCACCTTCTTTATGAATAAGCCAAGAAAACAATGCTTCTCCAAAGTACCTAGATCACTTTTAAGTACAATATGGTCCCTAAAGTTATTGGGTCCGAAGTAGTTAGTCAAACTACAATATATAGGGCAAAAACCACTCAATTATGTGCATATAGGTATGAATTTGAATTTCATGCACATCTTAGCTTTGAAGGATATGACGGATTTACCATATATATATTGGATTAAAAATAAAGTAAACTAGGCATGGGAATTTACAGATAGTAAATATGCCTACACAAGCCTACCAAAATTCAAAGAGATGCAAATTGGACAAATGAACACATAACTGTTAATGCTTCCAATAACCTCACCAATCATTCATGTTGTCCAAAATAAATCAGTGTGACAAATCAACATATGATAGCACACCAAGTTCAACACATGAACCAAGCAAAACAAATGAGCATATAAGATATGCATTGCACATATTTTTACATGCATATCTCACTTAAGTAGATATAATATAGTACAAGTAATAAGATAATAATTCCCACAATACCATAAAACTAGTAATATGGACTCAAACAAAAGCATGGACGATTACCGGGAGACAAATGAATTTCTTGGCTAGTTATAAAATGCAAGTAGAAGCAAAACCGATATAAAGGTGACCATGAAACTCTACCATACAAGGAATACCAAGTGTAAGAGAACACAATGGTATTTAGAATTATCATTCTGTGATAGATTCCACATAAGCACAAGGTCATTTATACTCACACAAGCATGATATGAGAGTTTAGCAATAAGCACAATGCTTAGATACCATCTTATTAACATGCCAATTAGCTAGAAATCACGTTAGAGAAACAATTGGAAATGCTTGCATCATATATACCCTTCTTTTAAGTATGATCTAGAAGCTAAACCATGAATAAACCTGCAGTAGAATGTCATACTCACACATATCTAAGGAATTAAACAACAAAAGAATTATTATGCAAATAGAGACGTGTTGAGCATGGTAAGCCACAAAGATATAAAATAATCTCAATAATAGATTCTAAGTGGCATTCATCGAATGTTTATATTACCAAGGATTGTGATATGCACAAAGCATATCACTCCCCCATAATGTGATAATCCATGTATTTTCCATACGAGACAATTTAAATCCAGCTAAAACTGATCAATGGATGAGAAATTGAACTTTTAGCTGACCTTGACATACCACAAAGTAATTGGATAATCTTGCACTATAAATACTAGGTGGTGTTCAATATATACACATTTTAGGTTAGTGATGTGCGTAGAGCATGACACTACCCCATAATGTGATGACACATTAATGTCTCAAAAGAGCCCTGTAAGGTGCAACCAGGATGCAAGTAAGGATCATGACTACACACACAACTATATGACATTCACAACAACCTACACATGCTAGATAACACAAATCAAGCATACTAGGAGGCGCAACATGTCAAAACACATGCTAGGTACCAAACCTAAACATGAGAGGGGCTAGTAACTTTCAATGTAGACGATATACACACGTTAGCGCTAGGAGAGGCATTGTAATGACACATATGATGGTAATATTCTTGACTAGGCTTGAACCATAATAAATGGTGAAAATATTTTTTCTTCATGAACTAGCCAAGTCTCCAATGCCCTCCACAGACCTACCAGGTTTGAGATTCATGATCCCCAAGCAAGTTGGGTCCTAAGAAGTTAGTAACAATAGGCTTGGCAACCCAAATGGTCATATCCACTTCCGGAACACTTTGAGTACCAACATACTTGGCAAATACATTGCCAAAAATATCCTTCCTAAGTGAAAAATGATCATTGGTAATTGGAGGTTTAGATATGTTACCAGTGGGGCATGTTGAGGCTATGTGCCCGTTCTTTCGACAGATATAGCAACATGTACTCCCTTTTCGGTTCTTCTTCTTTACTCTCTCAACTTGGGAAGAAGTAACATGTTTCATCATGCATAGTGGTTGTTCTAAAACATGAGGTTGAGCTTGGGATTGATCTTGAGACCTCTTCCCATGTAGCATATCCTTATATGCCCTTATCTTCAATGGCGGGATCTCACGTGATGCCCAACCTTTTTGCACTTAAAGCAAGAAATGTTGGACTTGTTCGTGCCTTGGTCTTGTCCCCTTTTATTGTTCATGGACTTCTTCTTATTGCAGTAATAACTATGTCCATCATGACACGCCTTCAAGTATTTCTTCAAACTAGTGACTTGGGCCTTGAGCTCATTAATTTCTTCTACATGGTTAGTTTCAACACTAGAAACAAGAGGACTAATGGAAGTTGAAACTTCATGGTTAGAGCAAAAATACAATGCGAGCAATTCATCATGATTGGCAATAATATGAGAGATCGATGAATTACAAGGATTAGCACATGGAAATAAAGCATTTATAGTAGATGTGCTAATGTTCACATGAGACTCACAAGATTTTACCTTGATGGCCATAATCTCAAGTGCTAACTTTAACTCATTATGAGAGATTAGAAGATCCTCATGAGTGCTTAAGAGATTTTCATGACTTTCTTCCAATTTCCCATAATTGCTAGTTAGCAAATCAAGTTGAGAACATAACTCAACATTCTCCTTCATCGTTGATGCTTAAAATAAGGTAGAGTTAGATGCACAAGTATCATCGACTATATGAGAGGAGTAAGTAGCAATTAGAGACGTCTCATGAGTAGATTGAAGCTCCTCATAGATCTTAGAGGTTTTGACGAGCTCTCCCTTGACATTATTGCATTCAAGGAGATGTTGGAAATATGCCCTAGAGGCAATAATAAATTGGTTATCATTATATTTCCTTGTTCATAATAATCGTTTATTATCCATGCTATAAATGTATTGATTGGAAACTCAAATACATGCGTGGATACATAGACAAAACACTGTCCCTAGTGAGCCTCTAATTGAGTAGCTCGTTGATCAAAGATGTTCAAGGTTTCCTGGCCATAGACAAGTGTTGTCACTTGATAACGGGATCACATCATTAGGAGAATGATGTGATGGACAAGACCCAAACTATAAACGTAGCATATGATCGTGTCAGTTTATTGCTACTGTTTTCTGCATGTCAATGAATATGTTCCTATGACCATGAAATCGTGCAACTCCCAGACACTGGAGGAATACCTTGTGTGTATCAAATGTCACAACGTTACTTGGTGACTATAAAGGTGCTCTACAGGTATCTACAAAGGTGTCTGTTGGGTTGGCATGAATCAAGACTGGGATTTGTCACTCCGTATGACGGAGAGGTATCTCAGGGCCCACTCGGTAATACAACATCACAACAAGCCTTGCAAGTGGTGTGACTAAGGAGTTACTTACGGGATCTTGTATTACGGAACGAGTAAAGAGACTTGCCAGTAACGAGATTAAACTAGGTATGGAGATACCATGATTGAATCTCGGGCAAGTAACATACCGAAGGACAAAGGGAGCAACATACAGGATTAACTGAATCCTCGACATAGAGGTTCGACCGATAAAGATCTTTGTAGAATATGTAGGAGCCAATATGGACATCCAGGTCCCACTATTGGTTATTGGTCGGGGAGTATCTCGGGTCATGTCTGCATAGTTCTCGAACCCGCAGGGTCTGCACACTTAAGGTTCGGTGACGTTTCGGTATTACTGAGTTATGTGTGTTTGGTAACCGAAAGTTGTTCGGAGTACCAGATGATAAACCGGACATCACGAGGAGTTCCGGAATGGTCCGGAGGTAAAGATTGATATATAGGGAAGTGGGTTTTGAACTCCGGAAGATTTTCGGACATTTCCGGTAGTGTACAGGGAGTGACGAATGGGTTCCGAGGGCCCACCAGGTTGGCCCACCCACCCCAAAGGGTCTCATGGGCTGTGGGAGGACGTGGACCAGCCCTTAGTGGGATGGCCGAAGCCTCCACTAAATCCCAAGGCGGATTGGAGGTGGGAATGAAAGAAACCCGAAGGTGGAAAAGGTGGAAAGGGTTTCCAATTGGAGAGGAGGAAACCTACTCCTAGTAGGATTGGAGTAGGACTCCTCCACCTTCAATTTCGGCCAAACCTTGAGGGTTTGAGGCTGCCATCTCCCCTCCCTCCCTCCTATATATACTATAGGATTTAGAGGGAAGATCTAACCCTAATTGCCACGTGCTCCCTCTACTTCTCTCTAGATCTGTTCTTCCTCTAGATCGGTTTTTCAGCAACGCTTAGGCGAAGCCCCACTGGTATAGATCCACCGCCACCACCACCATGCCACCGTGCTGGAGAACTCATCTACCTCTCCTCCCCTCTTGCTAGATCAAGAATGCGGGGATCGTCATCATGTTGTACGTGTGCTGAAGGAAGTGTCGTTCGTTCGGCACTAGATCAGGATGGATCATCATGGGATCGCGGGACAGATCGTGATGAGATCGCGGGACGGGCTGCGATTTGGATCGCGAAGATATTCCACTACATCAACCGTGTTATATACGCTTCCGCTTACCGATCTACAAGGGTACGTAGATGCGCTCTCCCGTCTCGTAGATGATCATCACCATGGATAGGTATTGCTTGTGCGTAGGAAATTTTTTGTTTCCCATGTGACGTTCCCCAAGAGTGACATCATGAACTAGGTTCATGCGTAGATGACCTCTCGAGTAGAACACAAAAGATTTTGTGGGCGTTGATGTTCAATTTGCTGGCCTCCTTAGTCTTTTCTTAATTCACGATATTGTTGGATTGAAGCGGCCCGAACCAACTTTACTCGTATGCTTACGAGAGACCGGTTTCATCGACTCACATGCAACTTGTTGCATAAAGATGACTGGCGGGTGTTTGTTTCTTCAACTTTAGTTGAATTGGATTTGACTGAGACGGTCCTTGGAGAAGGTTAAATAGCAATTTGCATATAACCGTTGTGGCTTTGCGTAAGTAAGATGCGAACATACTAGATACCCATAGCAGCCACGTAAAAATTGCAACAACAAATTAAAGGACGTCTAACTTGTTTTCGCAGGGTATGCATGTGATGTGATATGGCCAAAGACATGATATGATATATTGGTTGTATGAGATGATCATGTTGTAATAGTTAAATATCGACTTGCACGTCGATGCTACGGCAACCGGCAGGAGCCATGTGGTTGTCTTTAAACTAACGTTTGTGCTTGCATATGCTTTTACTATATCGCTAGGTTGTAGCTTTAGTAGTAATAGCATAGATAGTGTGACAACCTCGATGGCGGCACGATGATGGAGATCATGATGATGGAGATCATGGTGCGGCGCCGGTGACGACGGAGATCATGCCGGTGCTTTGGTTATGGAGATCAAGAAGCACAAGTTCATGGCCATAACATGTCACTTATGATTTGCATGTGATGTTAATCCTTTTATGCACCTTCTTTTGCTTAGGACGATGGTCACATTATAACGTGATCCCTCACTAAAATTTGAATATAAAATTGTGTTCTCCCCGACTGTGCACCTTTGCGACAGTTCGCCGTTTCGAGACACCACGTGATGATCGGGTGTGATAGACTCAAGGTTCACATACAACGGGTGCAAAACAGTTGCACACGCGGAACACTCGGGTTAAACTTGATGAGCCTAACATGTACACACATGACCTCGGAACACAAGAGACCGAAAGGTCGAGCATGAATCGTATAGTTGATATGATTAACATGGAGATATTCACCATTGAAACTATACTCAACTCACGTGATTATTGGACTTGAGTTAGTGAATTTGGATCATGCGACACTCGAATGACTAGAGGGATGTCAATTTGAGTGGGAGTTCATTAGTAATATGATTAGCTAAAATCAATTATCATGAACATAGTCAAAAGGTCTTTACAAATTGTGTTGTAACTTGCGTTGTAGCTCTACTATTTTTGATATGTTCCTAGAGAAAATTTAGTTGAAAGATGATGGTAGAAATTATGCGGAGTGGGTCCATAAACTGAGGATTGTCCTCATTGCTGCAAAGAAGGCTTATCTCATTGATGCACCGCTCAGTGTGCTAAACCCCGAGCCTCGTCTGTGGATGTTGCGAACATCTGACATACACGTTTTTTATGACTACATGATAGTTCAGTGCATAATCCTTAAACGGCTTAGAATTGAGGCGCCGAAGACGTTTCAAACGTCGCAGGACATACAAGATGTTCCAAGAGATGAAATTGGGATTTCAGGCTCGTGCCCTTGTTGAGAGGTATGAGAACTCCCACAAGATTCTTTGTCTACTAAGTAAGGGAGAAAAGCTCAATCGTTGAGCATGTACTCAGATTGTCTGAGTGCTACAATCGCTTGAATCGAGTGGGAGTTAATCTTCCAGATGAGATAGTGATAGTTCTCCAAAGTCACTGTCACCAAGCTATCGGAGCTTCGTGATGAACTATAACATATTAGGGATAGAGATGATGATCCTTGAGTATTCGTGATGTTTGACACCGCGAAGGTAGAAATCAAGTAGGAGCATCAAGTGTTGATTGTTAGTAAAACCACTAGTTTCGAGAAGGGCAAGGGTAAGAAGGGATACTTCATGAAAGGCAATCAAGTTGTCGCTCTAGTGAAGAAACCCAAGGTTAAACCCAAACCCGAGACTAAGTGCTTCTATTATGAGGGGAATGGTCACTGGAGCGGAACTACCCTAGTTACTTGGTAGATGAGGAGGCTGGCGAAGTTGACAAAAGTATATTGGATATACATGATATTGATGTGTACTTTACTAGTACTCCTAGTAGCACCAGGGTATTAGATACCGGTTCGGTTGCTAAGTGTTAGTAACTCTAAATAAAAGCTACGGAATAAACAGAGACTAGCTAAAGGCGAGGTGACGATATGTGTTGGAAGTGTTTCCAAGGTTGATGTGATCAAACATCGCACGCTCCCTCTACCATCGGGATTAATGTTGAACCTAAATAAGTGTTATTTGTTGTTTGCATTGAGCATGAACATGTTTAGATCGTGTTTATTGCAATACAATTATTCATTTAAAGAGAATAATGGTTATTCTATTTTCTTGAATAAACACCTTCAATGGTTTATTAAGTCTCGATCGTAATGATAAACATGTTCATGATATTGTTGCCAAAGGATACAAAGTAGTAATGATAGTACCACTTACTTGTGGCACTGCCGCTTGAGTCATATTGGTGTAAAACGCATGAAGAAGCTCCATACTGATGGATCTTTGGACTCACTTTATTTTGAATCACTTGAGACATGCAAATCATACCACATGGGCAAGATGACTGAAGGCCTCGTTTTCAAGTGAGATGGAACAAGAAAGTAACTTACTGGAAGTAATACATTTTGATGTATGCAGTTTAATGAGTGCTCAGGCACGCAGTGGATATCGTTACGCTCTTACTTCACAGATGATTTGAGTAGATACTAGTGTATTTGCTTGATGAAACACACGTCTGAATTATTGAAAGGTTCAAGTAATTTCAGAGTGAAGTTGAAGATCGTCGTGACAAGAGGATAAAATGTCTACGATATGATCATAGAGATGACTATGTGAGTTACGAGTTTGGTACACAATTAAGACAATGTGAAAATTGTTTCACATCTCATGCCACCTAGAACACCATAGTGTGATGGTGTGTCCGAACGTCATAGCCGCGCCCTATTTGATATGGTGCATACTATGATGTCTCTTATCGAATTACCACTATCATTTATGGGTTATGCATTAGAGACAACCGCATTCATTTTAAATAGGGCACCATGTAATTCCGTTGAGATGACATCATATGAACTATGGTTTGGAGAAACCTAAGTTGTCGTTTCTTAGAAGTTTGGGGATATGATGCTTATGTCCAAAGGATTCGGCCTGATAAGATCGAACCCAAAGCGGATAAATGCATCTTCATAAGATACACAAAATAGTTGGGTATACCTCCTATCTCAGATCCAAAAGAAAAGTGTTTGTTTCAGAAAACGGGTCCTTTCTCGAGAAAGAGTTTCTCTCGAAAGAATTGAGTGGGAGGATGGAGGAACTTGATGAGGTTATTGGACCAACACTTCAACCAGAGAGTAGAAGGGGGCATGAAGTTGTTCCTCTGGCACCTACACCACTTGAAGTGGAAGCCAATGATGGTGATCATGAAGCTTCGGATCAAGTTACTACGAAACCTCGTAGGTTGACAAGGATACGCGCTACTATAGAATGGTGTGGTAATCCTGTCTTGGAGGTCATGCTGCTGGACAACAATGAACCTACGAGCTATGGAAAAGCGGTGGTGGGCCCGGATTCCTACAAATGCCTGGAGGCCATGAAATCCGAGAGAGGATCCATGTATGAAAACAAAGTGTGGACTTTGGAAGAACTACTTGATGGCTGTAAGACTATTCAGTATAGATGGATCTTTAAAAGAAGACGGACAATGACGGTGAAAGTCACCATTTAAGAAAGCTCGACTTGTTGCAAAGAGGTTTCCGACAAGTTCAAGGAGTTGACTGCGGTGAGACTTTATCACTCGTAGCGATGCTAAAAGTCTGTTGGAATTATGTTAGCAGTTGTTGCATCTTGCAGATGGATGTCAAAACATTGTTTCCTCGACGGTTTCCTTGAAAGGTTGTATGTGATACAACTAGAAGGATTTGTCGATCCTAAGGATGCTAACAAGTATGCAAGCTCTAGAGATCCTTCTAAGGACTCGAGTAAGCATCTCGGAGTTGGATATGCGCTTTGATGTGATGATCAAAGCTTTTGGGTTTATACGAAGTTTATGAGAAACTTGTATTTCCAAGGAAGTGAGTGGGAGCACTATAGAATTTATGATGAGTATATGTGGTTGACATATTGTTGATCGAAAATGATGTGGAATTTCTGGAAAGCATATAGGGTTGTTTGAAAAGGTGTTTTTGGAGGAAAACCTGGATTGAGCTACTTGAACATTGAGCATCAAGATCTATAGAGATAGATCAAGACGCTTGATAAAACTTTCAATGAAATGCATGCCTTGACAGGTTTTTTAAGGAGTTCAAAATAGATCGGCAAATAAGGAGTTCTTGGTTGTTTGTAAAGTGTGAATATTGAGTAAGACTCAAAACTCGACCACGGCAGAAGAAAGAGAAAAGACGAAGGTCGTCCCCTATGCTTTAGCCATAGGCTCAATAGTATGTTATGTTGTGTACCGCACCTGATGTGTGCCTTGCCATGAATAAGTCAAGGGGTACAAAAGTGATCCATGAATAGATTACTGGACAGCGGTCAAAAGTTATCCTGAATAACTAGTGGACTAAGGAATTTTTCTCGATTATGGAGGTGATAAAAGAGTTCGTCGTAAAGGGTTACGTCGATGCAAGCTTTGACACTAATCTGGATGACTCCGAGTAGTAAACCAGATTCGTATAGTGGAGTAGTCATTTGGAATAGTTCCAAATGGCGCGTGGTAGCAACATCTATAGGATGATATAGAGATTTGTAAAGCACACACGGATCTGAAAGGTTCAGACCCGTTGACTAAAACCTCTCTCACGAGCAAGACATGATCGAACCCCAGAACTGTGTGGGTGTTAGATTCATTACAATCACATAGTGATGTGAACTAGATTATTGACTCTACTGCAAGTGGGAGACTGTTGGAAATATGCCCTAGAGGCAATAATACATTGGTTATCATTATATTTCCTTGTTCATAATAATCGTTTATTATCCATGCTATAAATGTATTGATTGCAAACTCAAATACATGTGTGGATACATAGACAAAACACTGTCCCTAGTGAGCCTCTAGTTGAGTAGCTCGTTGATCAAAGATGGTCAAGGTTTCCTGGCCATAGACAAGTGTTGTCACTTGATAACGGGATCACGTCATAAGGAGAATGATGTGATGGACAAGACCCAAACTATAAACGTAGCATATGATCGTGTCAGTTTATTGCTACTGTTTTCTGCATGTCAATGAATATGTTCCTATGACCATGAGATCGTGCAACTCCCTGACACTGGAGGAATACCTTGTGTGTATCAAACGTCGCAACGTTACTGGGTGACTATAAAGGTTCTCTACAGGTATCTCCGAAGGTGTCTGTTGGGTTGGCATGAATCAAGACTGGGATTTGTCACTCCGTATGACGGAGAGGTATCTCAGGGCCCACTCGGTAATACAACATCACAACAAGCCTTGCAAGTGGTGTGACTAAGGAGTTATTTACGAGATCTTGTATTATGGAACGAGTAAAGAGACTTGCCAGTAACGAGATTAAACTAGGTATGGAGATACCGACGATCGAATCTCGGGCAAGTAACATACCGAAGGACAAAGGGAACAACATACAGGATTAACTGAATCCTTGACATAGAGGTTCGACCGATAGAGATCTTTGTAGAATATGTAGGAGCCAATATGGACATCCAGGTCCCCCTATTGGTTATTGGCCGGGGAGTATCTCACGTCATGTCTGCATAGTTCTCGAACCCGCAGGGTCTGCACACTTAAGGTTCGGTGACTTTTCGGTATTATTGAGTTATGTGTGTTTGATAATCGAAAGTTGTTCGGAGTACCGGATGAGAAACGAGACATTACGAGGAGATCCGGAATGGTCCAGAGGTAAAGATTGATATATAGGGAAGTGGGTTTTGAACTCCGGAAAATTTTCGGACATTTCCGGTAGTGTACGGGGAGTGACGAATGGGTTCCGGGGGTCCACCAGGTGGGCCCACCCACCCCAAAGGGTCTCATGGGCTGTGGGAGGACGTGGACTAGCCCTTAGTAGGATGGTCGAAGCCTCCACTAAAGCCCAAGGCGGATTGGAGGTGGGAATGAAAGAAACCCAAAGGTGGAAAAGGTGGAAAGGGTTTCCAAGTGGAGAGGAGGAAACCTACTCCTAGTAGGATTGGAGTAGGACTACTCCACCTCCAATTTCGGCCAAACCTTGAGGGTTTGAGGCTTCCATCTCCCCTCCCTCCCTCCTATATATACTAGAGGATTTAGAGGGAAGATCTAACCCTAATTGCCACGTGCTCCCTCTACTTCTCTCTAGACCTGCTCTTCCTCTAGATCGGTTTTTCAGCAACGCTTAGGCGAAGCCCTGTTGGAATAGATCCACCGCCACCACCACCATGCCGTCATGCTGGAGAAATCATCTACCTCTCCTCCCCTCTTGCTAGATCAAGAATGCGGGGATCGTCATCAAGATGGATGTGTGCTGATCGCGGAGGTGTCGTCCGTTTGGCACTAGATCGGGATGGATCGTGATGGGATTGCGGGACGGATCTGTTGGAAATATGCCCTAGAGGCAATAATAAAATGGTTATTATCATATTTCCTTGTTCATGATAATCGTCTATTGTTCATGCTATAATTGTATTAACAAGAAACAGTAATACATGTGTGAATAAATATATCACAATGTGTCCCTAGCAAGCCTCTAGTTGGCTAGCTCGTTGATCAATAGATGATCATGGTTTCCTGATCATGGACATTAGATGTCATTGATAATGGGATCACATCATTGGGAGAATGATGTGATGGACAAGACCCAATCCTAAGCATAGCACTAGATCGTGTTGTTTGTATGCTAAAGCTTTTCTAATGTCAAGTGTCTTTTCCTTCGACCGTGAGATTGTGCAACTCCTGGATACCGTAGGATTGCTTTTGGTGTATCAAACGTCACAACGTAACTGGGTGACTATAAATGTGCACTACGGGTATCTCCGAAAGTGTCTCTTGGGTTGGTACGAATCGAGATCGGGATTTGTCACTCCGTGTGACGGATAGGTATCTCTGGGCCCACTTGGTAGAACATCAGCATGAGCTCAATGTGACTAAGGAGTTAGTCACAGGATGACGTGCTACGGAACGAGTAAAGAGACTTACCGATAACGAGATTGAACAAGGTATGGGTATACCGACGATCGAATCTCGGGCAAGTTCTATACTGACAGACAAAGGGAATTGTATACGGGATTGATTGAATCCTTGACATCGTGGTCCATCCGATGAGATCATCATCGAACATGTGGGAGCCACCATGGGTATCCAGATCCCGCTGATGGTTATTGGCCGGAGAGTGTCTCGGTCATGTCTGCATGCCTCCCGAACCCGTAGGGTCTACACACTTAAGGTTCGATGAAGCTAGGGTTATAGGGAATTGTTATACGAGGTTACCGAAGGTTGTTCGGAGTCCCGGATGAGATCCCGGACGTCACGAGGAGCTTTGGAATGGTCCGGAGGTAAAGATTGATATATATATATATATATAGGATGGATGGGTTTGGACGCCGGAAATGTTTCGGGCACCACCGGCAAAGTGCCGGGACCACCGGAAGGGTTCCGGAGGCCCACCGTGAGGGGCCACCAGCCCCAGGAGGCTACATGGTCCAAGTGTGAGAGGGAACCAGCCCCTGGGTAGGCTGGTGCGCCCTCACACCCAGCCCAAGGCGCCTAGAGAGGGAAAGGGGGGAAACCCTAAGTCTGGTGGGCATAAGGCCCACCAGGGGTGCGCCACCCCCCTCTGCCCCTCGTGGCCGCCACCCCCCTCTCCCATCTAGGGCTGCCGCCCCCTTTAGGGTGGGAAACCCTAAAGGGGGCGCCACCCTCCCTTCCCCCTATATATAGCAGGTTTTTTTGGCCTTTGAGAACACGATTTTCCATCTCTCTCGGCGCAGCCCTGTCTCTCTTCTTCCTCCTCTCCCACGATGCTTAGCGAAGCCCTGCTGGGAGACCTCGTCTCTCCATCGACACCATGCCGTCATGCTGCCGGAGATCTTCCCCAACCTCTCCATCCTCCTTGCTGGATCAAGGGTCGGGAGACGTCACTGGGCTGCACGTGTGTTGAACGCGGAGGTGCCGTGATTCGGCACTAGATCGAATCACATCGCGATCTGAATCGCCGCGAGTACGACTCCATCAACCGCGTTCTAGCAACACTTCCGCTTAGCGATCTTCAAAGGTATGAAGATCAACTCACCCCTCTCTCGTTGCTGGTCTCTCCATAGGAAGATCTGAATATGGCGTAAGAAAATTTTGAATTTATGCTACGTTACCCAACAGTGGCATCCGAGCCAGGTTTTCTATGCGTAGATTCCATGCACGAGAAGAATACAAAAGGTTGTGGGCGCTGGTTTGTCAATTGCTTGCCACTACTAGTCTTATTCTTTTCCGGCGGTATTGTTGGATGAAGCGGCCCGGACCGACCTTACACGTACGCTTACTTGAGATAGGTTCCACCGGCCGACATGCACACCGTGCATAAAGGTGGCTAGCGGGTGTTTGTCTCTCCCACTCTAGTCGGATTGGATTTGATGAAAAGGGTCCTTATGAAGGGTAAATAGCTTTGGCATATCATCGTTGTGGCTGTCACGTAGATAAGAAGGCGTTCTTGCTAGAAACCCAAATCAGCCACGTAAAACTTGCAACAACAATTAGAGGCCGTCTAACTTGTTTTTGCAGGGTTTGACATGTGATGTGATATGGCCAAAGTTGTGATGTTACATGTGTGATGTATGAGATGATCAAGTTATTGTAATAGGAATCACGACTTGCATGTCGTTGAGTATGACAACCGGCAGGAGCCATAGGAGTTGTCTTAATTTATTGTATGAGATGCAACGCCATGTGTTTACTACTTTTACTTCATTGCTAACGGTTAGCTATAGTAGTAGTAGTGGTAGTAGTTGGCGTGAAAACTTCACGAAGACACGATGATGGAGATCATGGTGTCACGCCGGTGACAATGATGATCATGCGATGCCCGAAGATGGAGATCGAAAGAGCAAAGATGATAATGGCCATATCATGTCACTATATGATTGCATGTGATGTTTATCATGTTTTTCATCTTATTGCTTAGAACAACGATAGCATAATAAGATGATCCCTCATAAAAATTTCGAGAACGTATTCCCCTAAGTGTGAACCGTTGCGAAGGATCGTTGTCTCGAAGCACCACGTGATGATCGGGTGTGATAGATTCTAACGTTCGCATACAACGGGTGTAAGCCAGATTTACACACGCGAAACACTTAGGTTGACTCGACGATCTTAGCATGTACAGACATGACCTCGAATACAAGAGACCGAAAGGTCGAACATGAGTCGTATGGTTGAATACGATCAGCATGAAGTTGCTCACCATGACGACTAGTCCGTCTCACGTGATGATCGGACACGGGTTAGTCGACATGGATCATGTATCACTTAAATGACTAGAGGGATGTCCATTTAAGTGGGAGTTCATCAGATGAACTTAATTATCATGAACATAGTCAAATAGGTCTTTGCAAATTATGTAACTTGTGCTATAGCTCTACGGTATTTGATAAGTTCCTAGAGAAATCTTAGTTGAAAGATAGAAGTAGCAATTGTGCGGACTGGGTCCGTTAACTGAGGATTGTCCTCATTGCTACGCAGAAGGCTTATGTCTTTAATGCACCACTCAGTGTGCTGAACCCCAAGCATGGTCTGTAGATGTTGCGAACATCCGACATACATGTTTTTGATAACTACATGATAGTTCAGTGCGTGTTGCTTGAACAACTTAGAATTAAGGCATTAAAGACATTTCGAACGTCGCGGGACATACGTGATGATCCAAGAGATGAAATTGGGATTTCATGCTCGTGCCCTTGTTAAGAGGTATGAGACCTCCAACGAGATTCTTTGTTTGCAAAGTAAAGGAGAAGAGCTCAATCGTAGAGCATGTGCTCAGATTATCTGAGTACTACAATCGCTTGAATCGAGTGGGAGTTGAACTTCCACATGAGACAGTGATAGTTCTCCAAGGTCACTGACACCAAGCTACTAGAGCTTGGTGATGAACTATAACATATCAAGGATGGATATGATGATCCTTGAGCCATTCGTGATGTTTGACACCACGAAAGTAGAAGTCAAAAGGGAACATCAATTGTCGATGGTTTGTAAAACCACTAGTTTCAAGAAGGGAAAGGGCTTGAAGGGATACTACATTAAACGGCAAACAAGTTGCTGCTCTATGAAGACATTCAAAGATTAAACCCAAACCCGAGACTACGTGCTTATAAAATAAGGGGAACGGTCACTAAAGAGGAACTACCCTAGACACTTGGTAGATGAGAAGGCTGGCAATATCGACAGAAGTATATTGGATATACACGATATTGATGTGTACTTCACTAGTACTCCTAGTAGCACCAGGGTATAAGATACCGGTTCGGTTGCTAAGTGTTAGTAACTCGAAATAAAAGGTACGGAATAAACACAGACTAGTTAAAGGCAAGGTGACGATGTGTGTGTTCCCAAGGTTGATATGATCATACATCGCACGCTCCCTCTACCATCGAGATTAGTGTAAAACCTAAGTAATTGTTATTTGGTGTTTGCGTGTAGCATAGACATGATTGGATTATGTTAATGGCAAAAACGATTATTCATCTAAAGAGAATAATGGTTATTCTGTTTAGTTGAATGATACCTTAAATGGTCTTGCACCTAGAATGAATGGTTTATTGAATCTCGATCGTAGTGATACACATGTTCATAATATTGTTACCAAAAGATACAAAGTAGTAATGATAGTACCACTTACTTGTGGCACTGCTACTTGAGTCATATTGATATAAAATGCATGAAGAAGCTCCATGGTGATGGATCTTTGTACTCACTCATTTTTGAAACGTTTGAAACATGCAAACCATGCCTGTTGGTATAAACGCATGAAGAAACTCCATGCGGATGGATCGTTTGACTCACTTGATTTTGAATCACTTGAGACATGCAAATCAAACCACATGGGCAAGATGACTGAAGACCTTTTTTTCCAGTGAGATGAAACAAGAATGTAACTTGTTGGAAGTAATACATTTTGATGTGTGCAGTCCGATGAGTACTGAGGCACGCAGTGGATATCATTGTGTTCATACTTCACAAATGATTTGAGTAGATACTAGTGTATTTACTTGATAAAACAGAAATCCGAATTATTGAAATGTTCAAGTAATTTCAGAGAGAAGCTGAAGATCATCGTGACAAAAGGATAATATGTCTACGATGTGATCGTGGAGGTAAACATATATATATGAGTTACGAATTTGGTAAACATTTAAGACAATGTGAAAATAGTTTCACATGAAAAATGTTTCACAACTCATGCCACCTGGAACACCATAGTCTGATGGTGTGTCCGTATGTCATAGTCGTGCCCTATTAGATATAGTGCATACTATGACATTTATTATCAAATTACCAATATCGTTTATGGGTTAGGCATTAGAGACAACCGCATTCACTTTAAATAGGGCACCACGTAATTCCGTTGGAGATGACACCGTACGAAATATGGTTTAGAGAAACCTAAGCTGTCATTTCTTAAAAGTTTGGAGCTGCGATGCTTATGTGAAAGAGTTTTCAGCCTGATAAGCTCAAACCCAAAGCGGATAAATGCATCTTCATAGGACACCCAAATAGTTGGGTATACCTCCTATCTCAGATCCGGAAGCAAATGTGTTTGTTTCTTGAAACGGGTCCTTTCTCGAGGAAAAGTTTCTCTCGAAAGAATTGAGTGGGAGTTTTGGTGGAAACTTGATGAGGTTATGTGAACCATCACTTCAACCAGTGTGTGTGTAGCAGGCGCAGGAAGTTGTTACTGTGGCACCTACACCAATTGAAGTGGAAGCTAATGATAATGATCGTGAGACTTCAGATCAAGTTACTAGAAACCTCGTAGGTCGACAAGGTCGCGTACTGCTGCTACAGAATGGTACAGTGACCCTGTCTTGAAGGTCATGTTATTGGACAACAATGAACCTACAAGCTGTGGAGAAGCGATGGTGGGCCCGGATTCCGACAAATGGCTGGAGGCCATGAAATCCGAGAGAGGATCTATGTATGAAAAACAAAGTATAGACTTTGGAAGAACCACTTAATGGTCATAAGACTATTAACTGTGAATGGATCTTTAAAAAGAAGACAAACGATGATGGTGAAAAGTCAACATTAAGAGAGCTCGACTTGTCGCAAAAGTGTTTTCGACAAAGTTCAAAGAGTTGACTACGATGAGACTTTCTCACTCGTAGCGATGCTGAAAGTCTGTTGAAATCATGTTAGCAGTTGCTCCATCATTTATGAAATATTGCAGATAGGATGTCAAAATATTGTTTCCTCGACGGTTTCCTTGAGGAAAGGCTGTATGTGATACAACCAGAAGATTTTTGTCGATCCTAAAGGGTGCTAACAAGTATGCAAATCTCCAGCGACCCTTTTATGGACTGGAGCAAGCATCTTGGAGTTGGAATATACACTTTGATGAGATGATCAAAGTTTTTGGTTCTATACAAAGTTTATGAGAAACTTGTATTTCCAAAAGGTGAGTGGGAGCACTATAGAATTTATGATGAATATGTGTGGTTGACATACTGTTGATCGGAAATAATGTAGAAATTCTGTAAAGCATAAAGGGTTGTTTGAAAAGAGTTTTTCAAAGAAAACCTAGATGTAGCTACTTGAGAGTTGAGCAACAAGATCTATAAAGATAGATCAAAGTGCTTAATGGAACTTTCAGCGAAATGCACGCCTTGACAAGTTTTTGAAGGAGTTCAAAATAGACCAGTAAAGAAGGAGTTCTTGGCTATGTTGCAAGGTGTAAATTTGAGTACGACTCAAAACCCGACCACGGCAGAAGAAAGAGAAAGGACGAATGTCGTCCCCTATGCATCAGCCGTAGACTCAACAAGTATGCTATGCTACGTACCGCACCTAAAGCGTGCCTTGCCATAAGTCAGTCATGGGGTACAAGAGTGATCCAGGAATGGATCACTGGACAACGGTCAAAGTTATCCTTAATAACTACTGAACTAAGGAATTTTTTCTCAATTATGGAGGTGATCAAAGAGTTCGTCGTAAAGGAGTTACGTCGATGCAAAATTTGTCACTGATCCGGAGGACTATGAGTAGTAAACCGGATTCAAACAATGGAGCAACCATTTGGAATGGTTTCAGATGGGGCCTAGTAGCATCTATAGGATGACGTAGAGATTTGTAAAGCACACACGGATCTGAAAGGTTCAGAGCCGTTGACTATAAACCTCTCTCACAAGCAAGACATGATCAAACCCAAAAGCTGTATGGGTGTTGAATTCATTACAATCACATAGTGATGTGAACTAGATTATTGACTCTAGTGCAAGTGGGAGACTGCTGGAAATATGCCCTAGAGGCAATAATAAAATGGTTATTATCATATTTCCTTGTTCATGATAATCGTCTATTGTTCATGATATAATTGTATTAACAGGAAACAGTAATACATGTGTGAATAAATAGATGACAATGTGTCCCTAGCAAGCCTCTGGTTGGCTAGCTCGTTGATCAATAGATGATCATGGTTTCCTGATCATGGACATTAGATGTCATTGATAATGGGATCACATCATTGGGAGAATGATGTGATGGACAAGACCCAATCCTAAGCATAGCACTAGATCGTGTTGTTCGTATGCTAAAGCTTTTCTAATGTCAAGTGTATTTTCCTTCGACCGTGAGATTGTGCAACTCCCGGATACCGTAGGAGTGCTTTGGGTGTATCAAACGTCACAACGTAACTGGGTGACTATAAAGGTGCACTACGGGTATCTCCAAAATTGTGTGTTGGGTTGGTACGAATCGAGATCACTCCGTGTGACGGAGAGGTATCTCTGGGCCCACTCGATAGAACATCATCATGAGATCGATGTGACTAAGGAGTTAGTCACAGGATGACGTGCTATGGAACAAGTAAAGAGACTTACCGGTAACGAGATTGAACAAGGTATGGGTATACCGACGATCGAATCTCGTGCAAGTTCTATACCGACAGAGAAAGGGAATTGTATACGGGATTGATTGAATCCTTGACATCGTGATTCATCCAATGAGATCATCGTGGAACATGTGGGAGCCACCATCGGTATCCAGATCCCGCTGGTGGTTATTGGCCGGAGAGTGTCTCGTTCATGTCTGCATGCCTCCCGAACCCGTAGGGTCTACACACTTAAGATTCGATGACACTAGGGTTATAGGGAATTGCTATATGAGGTTACGAAGGTTGTTCGGAGTCCCGGATGAGATCCCGGACGTCACGAGGAGCTCCGGAATGGTCCGGAGGTAAAGATTGATATATAGGATGGATGGGTTTGGACGCCGGAAATGTTTCGGGCACCACCGGCAAAGTGCCGGGACCACCGGAAGGGTTCCGGAGGCCCACCGGGAGGGGCCACCAGCCCCAGAAGGCTACTGATGACCCACAAGTATAGGGGATCAATCGTAGTCCTTTCTATAAGTAAGAGTGTCGAACCCTACGAGGAGGAGAAGGCTCTGATAAACGGTTTACAGCAAGGTAATAACTGCAAGCACTGAAAGTAGCGGTAACAAGTCATGGTATAGTGAGGTGAAACGTAGCAAGCGAAAAGTAACAAGTAACAAGTAGTAGCAACGGTGCAGCAAGTGGCCCAATCCCTTTTGTAGCAAGAGACAAGCCTGAACAAAGTCTTATAAGAGGAAAAGCGTTCCCGAGGACACACGGGAATTTCTGTCATGCTAGTTTCATCATGTTCATGTGATTCACGTTCGTTACTTTGATAGTTTGATATGTGGGTGGACCGGCGCTTGGGTACTGCCCTTAATTGGACAAGCATCCCACTTATTATTAACCCCTCTCGCAAGCATCCGCAACTACGAAAGAAGAATTAAGACAATGTCTAACCATAGCATTAAACTAGTGGATCCAAATCAGCCCCTTACGAAGCAACGCATAGACTGGGGTTTAAGCTTCTGTCACTCCAGCAACCCATCATCTACTTACTAATCCCCAATGCCTTCCTCTAGGCCCAAATATGGTGAAGTGTTATGTAGTCGATGTTCACATAACACCACTAGAGGAAAAACAACATACCGCATATCAAAATACCGAACGAATACCAAATTCACATGACTATTATTAGCATGACTTATCCCATGTCCTCAGGAACAAAAGTAACTACTCACAAAGCATAATCATAATCATGATCAGAGGTGTAATGAATAGCATCAGGGATCTGAACATAAACTCTTCCACCAAGTAATCCAACTAGCATCAACTACAAAGAGTAATCAACACTACTAGCAAGCTTAAAAGTACCAATCGGAGTCGCGAGACGGAGATTGGTTACAAGAGATGAACTAGGGATTGGAGAGGAGATGGTGCTGATGAAGATGTTGATGGAGATGCCTCCCCTCCGACGAGAGGAGTGTTGGTGATGACAATGGCGACGATTTCCCCCTCCGGGAGGGAAGTTTCCCCGGCAGGATCGTCCTGTCGGAGCTCTAGATTGGATCTGCTCAAGTTCCGCCTCGTGGCGGCAGAGAATCCATGAAAAAGCTCCACCCTGATTTTTTTCCGGACGAAACCCTTCATATAGCAAAAGAGGCGGGCCAGTGGGCCGCCAGGGTGCCCACAAGCCCTGTTGCCGCGGCCAGGGGGTAGGCCGCGGCAACCAGGCTTGTGGGCCCCTGGTTGCTTCCCTCTGACACTTCTTTCGCCCAGTATTTTTTATAAAATCCAAAAAAAATCCACGTTGATTTTCAGGGCGTTTGGAGTTGCGCAGAATAGAGGACTCAGACTTACTCCTTTTCCAGTCCAGAATTCCAGTTGCCGGTATTCTCCCTCTTCAAATAAACCTTGCAAAATAAGAGAGAAAAGGCATAAGTAAGGTTCCACAAAGTATAATAACAGTCCATAAAGCGATAAATATCAACATGAAAGCATGATGCAAAATGGACGTATCAGCTACATGGGCCAAGTGTGAGAGGGAACTAGCCACTGGGTGGGCTTGTGCGCCCCCCACACCCAGCCCAAGGCACCTGGAGAGGGAAAGGGGGGAAACCCTAAGTCTGGTGGGCCTAAGGCCCAACAGGGGTGCGCCACCCCCCTCTCCCCCTCCTGGCCGCCACCCCCCTCTCCCATCTAGGGTTGCCGCCCCCTTTAGGGTGGGAAACCCTAAAGGGGGCGCCACCCTCCCTTCCCCCTATATATAGCGGGTTTTTTTGGCCTTTGAGAACACGGTTTTCCATCTCTCTCGGCGCAGCCCTGTCTCTCTTCTTCCTCCTCTCCCACGGTGCTTGGCGAAGCCCTGCTGGGAGACCTCGTCTCTCCATCGACACCACGCCGTCGTGCTGCCGGAGATCTTCCCCAACCTCTCCCTCCTCCTTGTTGGATCAAGGTGCAGGAGACGTCACCGGGCTGCACGTGTGTTGAACGCGGAGGTGCCGTGATTCGGCACTAGATCGGAATCACATCGCGATCTGAATCGCCGCGAGTACGACTCCATCAACCGCGTTCTAGCAACGCTTCCGCTTAGCGATCTTCAAAGGTATGAAGATCCACTCACCCCTCTTTCGTTGCTGGTCTCTCCATAGGAAGATCTGAATATGGCGTAGGAAAATTTTAAATTTATGCCACGTTACCCAACAGGATCGTGATGAGATCGCGAGACGGGCTACGATTTGGATCGCAAAGATGTTCCACTACATCAACCGTGTTATATACGCTTTCGCTTAGCGATCTACAAGGGTACGTAGATGCACTCTCTCCTCTCGTAGATGATCATCACCATGGATAGGTATTGCGTGTGCGTAGGAAATTCTTTGTTTCCCATGCGACGTTCCCCAACAGGAGAAGGAGCTCAAAATCCTCTTTAAGTTTACCATGAGCAATTTCAATCTCTCCTTTTGAATATCTTAAGTCTCTACATGTTTGATGAACCTTATCATGTTCATGTTCAAGTTGTTCGCTTTTAGCTTGTTCGTACATAAGTGAATCATTACAATTTTCAAAGTAAGCTAGAACATCTTGAAACCTTTTATATGCGTTATTTTTAGCTCCACGAAGAATTTTACCAATCACATAGAGATTTTTAGTCAAGTCATCATCATCATCCTCATTACAAATATCATCGTTATCACTAAGAGAAGATGATACCTCATCATTACCTCTTGCCATGAGGCACATGTGAACAAAGGGAGTTGATGATTCTTTTGGAGAACCAGGTTCTTCATCAGTCAAGAGTGCCTCATTTTTCTTGATTTCCCCTAAATGGTTAGTCATAGGGAAACTAGAGGGAACCAAAGCATTTTGGTCATGGAAACACGGGAGAGCAAGCATATCACCACAAACATTTGTCAAGGTATCCTTAGGTGATATGCATGAACTATCAACACAATAATTTACACTATATGTGGTGCTAGATATGCCCATGTCCATAGGGGATACAACATTATCATCAACACAAACAAGTTTATTAATAATGAGCTTAACACCATCATCACAAGATATTTCTTCACTCACCATGTCATTACCTTGTGGCACGCCACATGTTGGTGGAGTAGAAGATGCTGAAGTGTGCAAGTAATCGGAGATGGAAGTAATGGAGGGCTCTTCATGATATAAAAGTGTGAAGAGCTCATGCACCAACTCCTTCAACATAATATTGTCTTCATCGAGATTGGACCCACCATATATATCTTCGAGTTTGGTCCAAACTTCATGAGCCGACTTGCAAGTCGAGATTGACTTAAACACTTCAGGGTTTATAGTTTGATGAATGGCAAGGGAGGCCTCACAATCAAGATACATGTCATCTATAGATGGAGATGGATCATCCTTTGCAGAAGCAATCCCTACAAGAACAATTCGTAAAGCATTTGGGCCCATGGCCCAAAGGTGATAAAGCATACGAATTCTGCAAAAGTGATAATTTGTGCCATCAAAGTCAAAGGTGTCATTGTGCACTAATCCAATAGTCGACATCGATACTCTCTAGGCGGTGAAGCCTAACAAGGAGATACCTTGTTCTAATACCAATTGAAAGAACCACGATGTCGCCTAGAGGGGGGGGGGTGAATAGGTGTTTTGAAAACTTCAACGGATTTGGCTTAATCCTAATGCGGAAATAAACTAAGAGGATACTTTTCAAGCACAAATCCTAAATATACTAGGCTCAACTACGTGCACCAACAACTTGTTCTACCAAGATGAATCACAACAAGATTACTCACAAGCACAAGTAAGTTACACAAACTTACTTGAGCAGTATCACAAGATGTGTAAGTGTATGACACAAGTTAGCAAATCACACTAAACACAAGATATATCAATAGTAGCAAGTATGAACTGCGGGATATAAAGTGTAGGCCTGACTGATTAATCTTTAGAGGGACATAGCCAACACAATATAATGCGGACAGGAATATGTAGTGAATGTACGCTCAAGTAACCAAGGTAAGCCACAAGCAAGGAGTTAGGGTTAGGGATAAGCAAAGTCATGGAGACGAGGATGTATCCCGATGTTCACTTCCTTGGAGGGAAGCTAGTCATCGTTAGAGAGGTGGATGTTACCACGAAGGCACAACAACGCCACAAAGGCTCACCCTATTCTCCCTTTGAGACAACACCACGAAGGCGTTTCTCAACCACTAGTGGTAAGCCTTTGAGGTGGCTTCCAAACCCTCACAAACATTCCGGGGGTAATCACAACGGTTTGATTCCTCTCCAAAGAACTCCTATCGCCTAGGAGTCTCCAACCTCCAAGAGTAACAAGATCATGAGGACTGCTCAAAACTTGCTCAAATCACAAATAGCTTGGGTTGGGAGGAGGAGAGGGAGACGATCTATCTTTTGATTGGAGCAACCCTCAAAGGCACTCATAGATGCACTTGGGATCTAGCTTTTTGTGTAGGCAAATGGGAGTGAGAAAGAAAGATGTTCTTGGAATCTTTTGGTTGTATTTCGCACCTCCCACACGAGTTGGGAGAAGACTATATATAGTGGTGGCACAAAGATGACCGTTGGAGCCACTTATGCAGTGCAGTTTTCGGACGTCCGGCAGCTCACGGTCGTCCGGACAGACACAAGGGGTCGGATGCCCGACGGTGGTCGGTCGTCAAAAAGATGCAGAAGGTATCTGATTACCACAATGTTTGGCGGAGAGGTAATCAGCATACGGTCGTCCGAAGAACGTCGGTCGTCCGAAGACACAGAAGATATTAGGTCAGTATCAGGTGAAAAAGTGAACAACACACGGACGACCGAAAGGCATCGGCCGTCCGGGACACGGTCGAAAGTCCGACATTTTGGATATGTTTGGTGGCAACGGAATTCCTATCATACCCGGCGTCCGGTTCTCGGATGACCGGAGGGGCCAGAAGTCTGAAGGTTTGACACTGTTGGCTAGCTCCGGATTTCCGGACGGCGTCGGCCATCCGGGGTCCGGATGTCCGAGAACCACCGGACGACCGAACAGGAGCAGACCAACCAGGAAGATAGAGAGAGTGGAATTGCCTAGAGTTTTGAGCAACTTTCTTGCGAGACCTAGTGATTCCCTCTTAATAGTGCGGGATCCCTAGAACTCAAGAATCTTAAAAGAGCTACACTACATAGCTATCGGTAATCCATACTTGAGTGTATATGTTTATCGGTGATCATCACTCTGCACCACTAACGTCAAAGGAAGTAATACCTTTGAGTCAGGCCTTAGACTTGAGCTTGATGTTATTGTTTCTTCTTGGCTCAAGCTGAAGGCAAGACATTGATGAAGTCTTCAAGTAGCTCTCCCATACACAATGTGGAAAGCCTTGCTTTGTATTCATCTACATTTGTCTATTATGTGAACATCCACAAGCTTCAAACATGTAATCCTTAGAAATGGTTATCTTGAACTTGTCCTTGTCAAACATGATCATGAACCCTTGATGTCATCATCTCATGGACACTTGGAATCTCTCTCTTGATACGAGCCAATGAGAATTACCTAACCCTTATAGACATAGACAACACATAGTATGGGTTAGTACACAACGTGCAATTGACAATTACTTACCATACCATAGGATCCCATGTGGTACATCATTTGCGCTTGTGTGATGACCAACTTTGAGTTAACTCTTTGATCTTCATCTTGGTCAACATTTATCTTAGATCCATGATTAATCTTGATGCCTTGAAGGTCCTATTGATTTCTTGTCAGGCTTCATTGCTTTAAGAAATGATTGCCAATATCTCAATTCATCATGACCATATCAAGTTTCTCCATGCATCTCATATTGGCTATAATTTGCTCGTCTTCATGATACAACATATGAGCTCATCATGATCCTATTTTCAAGACATATGTAGAATTCTTCTCTTTAATTATTCTCTCAAGATCTTGATCCATCATGGCTCAAAACATAAGCCAAAGCATGAGAATGTTTGAGATCCTGAATGAACTCCACATAGATCACATTAGTTCATCACATGGAATTCATCTTGATCGTATCATATTTGATTCACTCTTTGAGCTCATCCTTGATGCATGCACAACAATATGTACATGTCATTCATTTAGAATTCATTCGAGCTCCTTCTTGCATATTCATGGAACAAGCATACTTCAAATCATCCAATATTCTTCATGTGTTGCATATAGAACATTCCTTCAAATGTATGACTCAATGCAAACATTAGTTCATTAGGATTGTCATTAATTATCAAAACCACACATGAGAACTGTATGCACTTTCAATAGGACGCAACAAACTAGTTCTTGGACAGGACAATGACCGGACTAAGATCATGCGTCTGTGTGGCCATGTTCTATAATCGTAGCACGCGTTGACAGTAAGCATATCACACAGTATCAAATGATCTACGTAATGAGCAACATACATCACAACTAATAGCTACAAATCCATTGTGTTCATCACTATCATACTACTTTATCATACTACAAATCCACCACCAATAGCTACCACAATATCGCAATCTACCACATGCTCGGATGGGGTAAGATGATTACATGAGTCATCGCCGCCGTAGGCCGCTGGAGAAGGAGCGTCGCTTAACTACTCGTCGATGCCGATGTGCATCGGATGGAAAACTCGACAGAGGGGAAAACAGTGGTGGGAATTTGGGCGATGAGGCAAAAGGGGCTAAATAGGGACTACCGAATCGGCTAGAGGTGAGCCAAAATCCTCCCACCGATTTTTTAAAGACGCGCGCGAGCTTGCATCATCTCCGTGGTTGCAAGGGCTTAGCGTTGCGTTCTTCTCCCCTCCTTCGGTCGAGCCCAAATCCCTAAAAATTATCAACTCGGACATTCCTAACGGACCTAACTCAGAGATGCTTTAAAGCTCGCTCAGTGCGGCCAAACAGTTTGTGTATTTTTTTCGTCGCGTGCCTAATTTGACCGAATACAACCGATCAAACACGTCCTTACTCGTTCATGAAGATGTAGATAGGCAGACGAATGTTCAACAATCCCCACCCAGAGCTCTGAACATTCCATGGCCCAGCGTGCCGAAAGCCCTGGCAGCCTGTCCTGGCCTGGCCTAAAGGAGTAAATTTCACGCTCACTACTAGTGGTAACCTGCAGAAAGCAGCATCCGCCGCCTCGCTGCACCACCGATTGTCGTCGCCGGGCCCGGGGGAACTTCACTTCACCGCCCCACGAGCTCGCCCAAAAGCGGCCCCCGGAAGAAATCACCGCGCACATGATTGCACGGCGCAGCGACGGCCAGCACGAACGGGGACAGGTGCATGCACGGCAATGGGAATGTGGAGGGGGCGTCATGTCACCGGATCACACAGTCACACCAAAGCCAAAGAGATCATCATAGAGACTGGACGGGATTAATGTACACACGCGCGCCAGATGCGATGCATCGTCTGCATCACCAGGCGTTGCCTATGGTATCATGCGGAATTATTGCTTTTGCTTGCTTGTGTTGCTGCGGTACGTGTTCCTGGTGGCGTCTTCCAGCTAGCTTTGTTTGCTCCACCCGGGGTCGGACCACATGATGCGTCGATCCTACTAGCTCCCGGGTCGGCGGCGGGCCGGCGACAGCGCCACCACCGCTCGACGACGCGCGCGCGGTCGCCGTGTCACAGGCGCCACAGTGCCGCGTTTGGCGTCACCGGGGCGGGATCCTTCCTCTTGCTTGGACTGATCCAGCTACACGCTCCCGGTTGTTGAGTAGGCCAGCGAGCTGGAGTGTGTCTGGGTCTGGGTCTGGGTCTGCGTCTGGCCCGGGCGCGGCAGCGGCGTCGGTTTGCTCTGCTCGCTCCACTTGCCGAAGGACCCGCCGCCGCCGCCGCCGCCGCTCATCTTCCGCGACTCGGCGCCGTCGTCGTGCCGGAGGCCGCGGAGGAGCGCCGCCACGTCCTTCATGGTCGGCCGGTCCTCCGGGCGCGTGCTGGCGCAGAGCAGCGCGATCCCGAGGGCCTGCAGCATCTCCTGCACCTGCGTGTCCGGCCGGCCCTGCAGCCGGGCGTCGATCACCTCCGCCGGGTCGCACTTCCGGTGGAGGTGCTCGCGCACCCACTGCACCACGCTCTGCCCCTCGCCGAACGCGTGCTCAACCGGCCGCCGCCCCGTGATCATCTCCAGCAGCACCACCCCGAAGCTGTACACGTCGCTCTTGGTCGTGATCTTGATCATGCATCCGTACTCTGGACAGTGCACAAAATTTGAATGCATACCACGGAATCAGATGACGCACTACTTGTGGAGTAATAACGAACTTATAACCGACGGAATTGTGTGGCGGCCTTACCGGGGGCGATGTACCCGTAGGATCCGGCGAACGGAGGGGGCGACGAGTTGGCGCCCTCGTCGGCGACCCTGGCGAGGCCGAAGTCGGCGACGCACGCCTCGTACCGCTCCCCGAGGAGGATGTTGTCGGCCTTGACGTCGCGGTGGAGGATCGCCGGCACGCAGTCGTGGTGCAGGTACGCGAGGCCCTCGGCCACGCCGACGGCGATCGACAGCCGCAGCTCCCACTCCACCACGGGGGCGCCGGCCGCGCCGCCGTGCAGCAGGCCGCCGAGGGTGCCGTTGGGGAGGTAGTCGTAGAACAGGAGCCGCGCACGGCGGTTGGAGGCCCACCCCAGGAGCCGCACGATGTTGCGGTGCCGCACGCGGGGCAGCACGCCGATCTCGCACGCGAACGCCTCCACGGACGCGTCGTCGCACGACCGGAACTTCTTCACGGCGATGGCGACGCCGGTGGACGGGACGCTCGCGCGGTACACCGCGCCGGACCAGCCTTGCCCGATCACGTTCGCCGGCGTGAGGCTGCGTGTCACGTCGCCCACGCTGATCTCCAGCTTCTGGTACAGCGTCACGTCCCACGGCGGCAGCATCTCGGCGTCCTTGTCCTCGTCCGGCCGCGCACCGCCGAAAATCGAACCTTGGCGCCGGCGGCCGAGTAGGACGACCGCCGCGGCGATCAGGAGGACCACGAGAGCAGAGAGCAGAACGGCCGTGGCGACGCGAGCGGCGCGCTGTGCTGCGCGCTCGCGGTCGCTGGCGTCGCCGGGGCACCGGGAGAGGCAGAGCGCCGGGTTGCCCTCGACGTCGCTCATGGGCAGCTTCGCGAAGAACGCCGTCTCCGGCGCGCGGCCGGAGAAATTGTTGAAGGAGACGTTGAGCGCGACGAGGTTCTGGAGAGCGGACAGTAGCTGGAGGTCGCCGGACAGCTGGTTGTGGGAGACGTCGAGCACGCCGAGCCGCGTGAGCCCAGCGAACTCCTTCGGCATGGCACCCGACAGACCGTTGCAGCTGAGGTTGAGACCAATCTCCAGACCTGCAATCTTGCCGATGCTCGCCGGTATGGCGCCGGACAGCGAGTTGCCGCCGAGGTCCAGTAGCTGAAGCCGCGCGCACGAGCCGATCTCGTGAGGTATCTGACCGGAGAGCCGGTTCCCGCCAAGAACGAGCTTGGTGAGCGAACCGAGCATGCCCACCTCCGACGGGAGCGAGCCGCCGATGACATTGTACGAGAGGTCGAGGTACTGCAAGGACATCATTCCTTGGAACAGGCCCTGCGGCAGCACGCCGGTGATGGCGTTGCCGTGCAGGTCGACGAACGTGAGGTTCCGGCACCCGGCGATCTCGGCGGGGATGGCGCCAGACAACCTGTTCGAGCTGAGGTCCAGGAAGCTGAGGTGGCCGAGCTTGCCAATCTGGGCAGGTATGGCGCCGGCGAGGTGGTTGCCACTTGCCCGGAACCGGACGAGCGACGTGCAGTTGCCGATCTCCTTCGGTATCTCGCCGGAGAGGACGTTGTCGATGAGCAGCAGCTTGGACAGCTTGGGCAGCCGGAACATGGACGGCGGGATGGGCCCGGTGAGCGCGTTCTGCGACAGGTCGAGCGACTCGAGGCTGACGCAGCCGCCGATCTCCGGCGGGATGGTGCCCGTGAGCTGGTTGGCCCAGAGGTACAGCATGCGCAGCGCCGTGAGCTTGCCGATCTCGGCCGGGATGGTGCCGGATATCTGGTTGTTGTCGAGCTCGAGGTCGGTGAGGTTGGTGCACCGCGCGAGCTCCGCCGGGATCGGGCCAGACATCTTGTTGACGCTGAGCTGCAGCTCCTGCAGCGCCAAGAGGTTCCCGAGCGACGCCGGGATGTGGCCGGTGATGCCGTTCATGGACAGGTCGATGACGTTGAGTCCCGTGCACTTGCCGAGCTCCGGCGGGATGACGCCGACGAGGTTGTTCTGCCACAGCAGCAGGTTCTTGAGGTTGCTGAGGCCGCCGAGCTGCGCCGGGATGGAGCCCGACAGCGCGTTCTCGTACAGGTAGATATTCTGTAAGCTGCCGCATTTCCCAAGCTCCGGCGGAATCGGGCCGGAGAGCAGCGCCGTGTAGATGGCCAGCGTGTCGAGGTTCTTGAGCTGGCCGAGGCTCGCCGGGAGGGGGCCGGAGATGCTGGTCTCGGCTAGGCCGAGCATGGTGAGGTTGGAGCAGTTGCCGATCTCCGGCGGGAGCGCGCCCTGGAGGTTCTTGTTGCCGCCACCACGGATCACCTCGAGGCTGGCCAACTTGCCGATGGAGGCCGGGATGGCGCCCTCGAGCTGGTTGTCGTAGAAGATGAGCTCGCGCAGCGCGGTGAGGTTGCCGATGGCGTCCGGGATGGCGCCCTCGAGGTGGTTGGAGTTGACAGCGAGGCTCTCCAGCTTGCTCCCAGGCCGGCAGAGGCTCACCGGGATAGGGCCCGTGAGCGCATTGTTGCTGAGATCGAGGTGCGTGAGCGCCGGCAGGTCGCCGAGCTGCGGCGGGATGGGCCCGGTGAGGTTCGTGCCGGTGAGCACCAGCCGCTCGAGCGTGGCGCCCACAGCAGCAGCCAGATTGTCCGGCACGCCGCCCAGCAGGTCGACGAACTGCAGGCTGAGCTCCGTGACGCCGCCGTCGGCATTGCACGACACGCCGGTCCACCGGCACGGGGACCTGTCCGCCGGGCTCCAGTCCCCGAGCGCGCCCGCGCCGCCCAGCGCGCGCTTCCACGCCAGCAGCGCCGCGCCCTGCGCGTCCACGGCGAGCGCGCCGCCGCCCATGCACGCCACGACGACCGCGCAGCACAGCAGCAGCCGCGCCGCCGCCACGTGCCGGCAACCGCCCATATCGGGAGGCATATGCGTACGAGGAGCAGCCAATCAAGCTAGCTACAACGGGTTGATCGACACCGCACTGTGTCCTTCCAGGTGCCCAGGGACAGATTAAGAGGTGGTGCACATGCTGGTGTGTCGAATTCGGATGGAACGCAAGCAAAATCTTGGTCCTTGCTTGTGTTGGAAGGGTAGGTGTATGAGGATAGATGGATAGATAATAACAGAGTACTTGTGTGTTGTGTCTCGCAGCTTTTAGGTGGCTTGGTGGCGGGGTTATGAGCCGCTGACATTGTAAAGTTGCAGAGGGAGGGGGAAGGGTTATGTGTGTGTGTGTGGGTGTGTCATGTGTGTCTGCAGAATCTCCGGATCCAAGGCCACCGGTTGGGTCAGGGGCACCCCTGTCCCTCCTAGTGCTTGGCTTAGTTTACTATCCCATCCACTGCAGACTGCCGATTAACCAATAGATTAGTAATCCCCAGTTGCTCATGCCTGGCGATAATTAAGAGCGCTGCAGGCCTCACCGATCTGGTTTCAAATTTCCGGGGAGCTGGCCAACGACTAATTATGCTTTCGCTTTGCCAAAATTAGCGGGGAAAAGAGAAGTGCGCTGCTTGAGTGAGTGAGCATGTATTTTTAACTTAGCTGCTGCAGCAGCTTTGCCCTTGCTCTTGCTCCTCAGGGAATCAAGGGAAAGATGGTTGCATCATCAGAGTCACGGCGGTTGGCGCGTTGCATCCGGAAGGTCCGGTGAAAAGGCCATGGCTCCGCTCTTCCATCAACTGACGATCTTGCAAGCAATCGGCGGTGCAGACCGCTCATCATGCATGCAATGCAATGCAGCGGCGGCGGCGGCGGCAACAAAAAGAAAACTGCAAGCTGCAGGTAAAGCGGCCGGCGCGGGAATATCTCGGAAATGCAACACGACTGTGTAGAACAAGTTCCCTTCAGGAAATTTGGGGCAGCATGCATGAGCCTCTCTGCCCTCGTGTCAAAAGGATCCAGTCGGTGAGGCTTTGAGCAGTGGCAGTAGTAGTTGTGATCATGGGCATGGCCTGCAAGAATCTTCAAGGGTTGGAAAGGGGGTAAAGATAAAAACAAGCAAAACCGCATGCATCACAGCTGGTGTACTAACACTCACATGACACTTCATTCACACGCAGTGAAAACCATGCTCAGACTGTATTAGCTAGCTACTGGCTGCCTGCTCTGCAGGTTAAAGTTAAACAAAAGGGTTAGATCTAATCTACCACCACTACTACACTACACCCGGCCCTAATGGAGGGCAGCACATGCATGCAAAGCAGTGGGGGTAGATGGGATCTACTGCTGCTTAGCCAATACTTTTCACTGCCAACTGCTGGCTTAGCTTAGCTAGCTCATGGTTAAACTAGTGGCCGGCCTGCTCACCTCACCCTCACCCCTGCCTGCCTTTCTTGTACTTTGTGTTAATTGCGAGGAAGCCGCCGTTAGCGGCGGTTAAAATATGTCTGGCGTTGTACTCTACCGGGAAAAATTTCGCGGGCTCACAGATCTAGATCTACCCCTGAGGCCGCTACAAATTCCCATTGGTAAATGTGGCGGCAGTCCTAATTAACCGGGGGCGCAGCGCCTCTAATCCCGTGGAGGATAGCAGTAGTAATTCCAATGAGTGGAGGTTACAGAGTATTTACATGGGAACTAGGGCTTCCATTTGGGTTTTGGGGCAGGCAAATGTCATGCATTGTAAGTTGTACTTGTATTGCCTGATAAACAACAGCAGCAGCATGCTTTTCTGTTCTTCGCTCGCGGTAATTATAACTAACAGTGTTGCTGCTGGATGCATAGGCAAGAGGGCAAGCTTCAGGTAACTTTTACTGACAAAGGTGGGTAAAAACATCTGCTTGCCTCAGTTCCTCTAAGAGCATGAAAAATATATTCACTGTGGGTAGGCTTAGCTTACAAGTATATGTTGGTAGAGCTAATGATGCAACCCAGCATGCAGTGAAGCTCAAAGCTGGCATGTGTGGTGTGAAAAGCTGGTCAGTTTTCTACACGGATGATGAAAAGGACTGCAAAAATTGACAGGAAATACCAGAGTTTAACGAACTAATCATTAACCCCACGCACAGTAGCTTAGCTACCAGAGTTTTCACCACACCAGAGTTCAGATCTACTACCAGACTGGACTAGCAGCTCCTGCTTCTACCACCATGTTCATACTGCTAGCATAGACTACACACACATAGTACATAGCACAGGCAAGAAAATTGACCACATGACAAGATTTGAAGCCTCGCATGCAGCTGGCGGCGGTAATTAAGAGCGAGACGGTCTGCAAGATCCAATATTATTGCCGAGCAGAATCTGAATACAATCGCTCTTCTCATCATAATTAAAGGAAAAGAAAGATGGGGTGAGGCGATCAATGGATCACGTGAGGCAGTGGACTCCTTGAGCCTCTTGCCGCGTGACAGCATCCGCTCGATAGTTTTGCATCCCGGGATGGCTGATCCAATCTATTAGTAACACTTGTATAGTTGTATTGCTGTGTGCTTGGACCTTGAAAGGGCAACTGCGTGTCGTTGTACAAAGTCATGCATGCATCAACTGGGAAAGACACATGGTATGAGATGGGTGAGGGCAGCACCTGGCCGTGCACGGGCCCGGGCCCTCACGGCGGAAAGAGACACCGGATAGGGTCGAAGAAAAACATCTAATAAAAAGGGAGAAAATGAAATTTGGTAGTACGTAATTGAGCTGCAATGTTTGAAGAACAGGCTTGCAAGCAACAATTGGCATATGTTTATACACAGGAGCAAAGATTGGTTAGTTAGTTAATAAATGGTGTCGGTAAGGCACGGCCGGAGAGCGTGAGGGAGAAAGTTGTTGAGGGGGGGCAAGGGGAGAATCTAGGCATGAGGGGGGTGGGGGTGGTAGGGGCACATGGAATGGGCTAAAGACAAGAAGAATACAAGTCACAAGGACAGGATTAGGGTTGGGGTCATGTGAGGAGGAGATGGTGCTTGCAACACACTTCTACTTGTAGGTGTCCATTTGTTTAGCTATGCTCCAGGGCAATTAAGGCCAGCGAGCATGCAATGCACGGATTAACCATAAACAAGCATCATCATTCAGTGCCCTAGCTTAGCTTAGCTTGGCTCAGCTAGTGCTGTGCAATTATTTGCAGGCCTGTGGCTTGTGGCTGGGGCCATCAGGCAAGCACAACACACGAGCATGACCGTGACACATATGAAAAGAAGAGAAGGCACCTTCAGTTGAGCTAAGCCAGGAGAGGTGACACACAGGCAGCAATGGCCAGGGCCAGGGCCTGATTGGGTGTTGGTTCACCTTGCCGCCAAGTTTCGTTTCCCTTTCTTTCTGTGCATGCAAGCTGCAGACCACTTGGTCGTGTGACCACGTACACGTACGTACGTCAAACTGAGTCTGATGGATGGATCGGGACTCGCGTCCTCCCTCGACCAGGGCGATCTGGATTGGAAGGTTTCCTTCTTTTTCTGCATGGACTGACGGGCGCCAACAGGTGACGCCGCTGTCCGGAGTAACGACGTGCCATGGGAAATCGCGATTGCATCTTTTCCTGTCGAGGCCGGACAACAGTGCCAATGATTTGACACGGCTAGATGCCCTGCGTGCGTTCCCGATGGAACCGGCAGGCAGCGGCAGGGGGTGGTTCGTCCCCGCCATGCATGCATGCTCCCTCCCGCTCGTGGAAATTTGTGGGCAAAGATGGATCGAGATGGCTGATGCTGGTTGCTTAGTGATGAACAGTCTAATCTCAGCTGGTAGTGCTGGTACGTAGGAGCACACAAAGATGAGGCTTCAAGTAAAGGCAAAACTTATACTGTGCGTATAACATACTTATACATATACTCAGCCCACCTCACCAAAAAAAGGAAGTGAAGGTGACATGTTTAAGATGTAACGTTGATCGGTAGTTTTCAGTTCTACTATATGTACAATGTTCAACACAATTATAATACGTACCATGTAAACACTTTTTTAGACAAATCTAAGCATGTAATTTTCAAGTTTCCAGCATAAATACTTGAAATGATTTTTTCAGCGGTCAAAGCTCTCAACGTCTTGTGAGCTGGGGTTAGAAATTGACAGAATACTACTAGGGCCAACATTATCTAGGAGTAAGAGAGTTTGGTTTGTGTGCTTTACCTAATAGGAACTGGTAAAGCCTTGGTAGATTGATGGAGGACAGCTTCACCATAAGGCTTCAACTGTTTCAGTAGAACAAGCATCTGCAACTCCAATGAAAAATCTCAGAAGCTGTGTTGGTTTTCCTTCTGTTTGTTTCGGTTTCACCCCGTCTTTCACATGGATCGACCCTCTTCACTGTGGTTTCATAAGAGTGAACCAGTTTCATGAGCCAAGGGTCGGGCCAGCAAATCAACTAACACCATTATAACAAACAAAAGAGTAAATGCAGATAGAGATATTTTGACCATCACATCAAATGCTCTCTCTTGTTATATTTACAAATCGAAATAGATTAGTCACGAAAGGAGTAAGAACTTCGTGAATCCATGGTAACCGCTGCTGAAATTCAGATTTCCACAGCATCCTCTGGTGCCTGCAGGATCGACCAACAAACGCACATCAGGTCTGATGAATTTTAGCAACAAAAGATGCAGACAATCACGATGAATTATGCATACTGAAGTAGTGGTGAATCACTGCAGATTCAAATAGCAGTTTGAACCCATGTCAGAGTTGCTCTGACGTCAACTCACACTTGGGCAGTTGAACCCACATCAGAGTGATTGCCACACCAAGAAGTGTTCTTTACATAGCCATATTGGGAGCCGTGCCCGGGTTTCCAGGGTCGTGGAATTGAGCCCTTTGGTTTCTTTCCGCCCTAGAAAGCAATTAGGCCAAAAGTAGGCATATAGTAAGTCCTAACCACCCCTCTCCCCTCCTCTCTGTGATCTCATTGGTCTTTTGTCATATGCGGTACATATATACCTTGCTTGTGCACAATGAGCAGCCCCAGCCTCCTCCCAAAATATTTAGATTGTTAATCACTCCCAAGGAAGACTAACTTTACTTTTCGGTACACTTTGATCATATGATCTCAGCGTCTTTTGTCATATGCAAGAGACTTGCTTGCCCAAGGTACTAATTCACACCGCACGAAATGCAGGTTCAGGATGACTAATCAATCCCATTAGACCACAAATGCGCTCTTTCACTTCCGTCGTAGTATATAGTGGCACGTCCAAGAGTTCTGCTCTAGCATTTTTATGAACCTCGGTTACTGTTGTACATCGATCCAATGAATGCAATTTCTTGAAGAACTGAGGTAGTAGTAGTTGTCAGTCAAATGACATTAAATAAGATAATGAAGCTGAAATCCGTAGCATAACGCTACTTCCAAAGATATATGTTTATGATATGATGGTATCCTAGCGCCTCGTAAGTAGAAAATAATTGCATCTACTACAAACTACACCTAAGAAAAGCATGATCAAAGATCCACAGGTTTTAAAGCATTTTATCACATTACAAATAGAGAAATAAATGGTGTTAAAAAGAGCAATTCCAGGTCGTTGCACATTTTGTCAGGTCTCAGGTGGAAAACCACAAAATATGTAGATTATATTAAAACGACAGGTAAAGCCATCCTTAAGGATTTTAATGCAGATAACTTCAGCTAAACAATAGGCTTCCTACATGCAGTACAGGACAAATTAAACATAAGTCGGAAACAGAACCTTTACTGCATTAGTAATACAATGTCCTTGGAACAGTCAGGACTGCCGCGATGACCATGGATTTGTTACACCTATCCTGCGTAGAAGAAGTTACACCTCAATCAACCATGCCAAAGTTTGAGAAGTTACTAGATAGAACCAAAAACAATAGTCAGTGAATTTCCATTTCTCAGATAGCAAATTATGTTCAACATATGCTCTCCAGTATGAGTTATTAAGTTCCAATATTTAAGCTGCGTGAGAGAAGCTGCGCAAAATAATGAATATATAAATTTGGTGCATTCTCATTATCTTATTAGATGCAATATAATTTACCTCCGGAGGTAAAAAAATATACGCTGGAATCACCATGTACAGGGGTTCAGAGATTAGAACGTCTCAGCGGGTTTGGTTCCATCCCAAACCAGCACCATGTTTGTTGAAAGTAGGCTGTATAGGTTCTACAATACCCTGTCTGCTTTTACCAAGGGCCTCTCCCTAAACAAGTTTGACAATAAAACAAAATCAATTGGAAAGTCCAATACTTGGTGTAAAAAACAGATCACTTATCAATATTTTGATACGTGTTTGCTAATAAAAACTGATCAATGAAAACATGCTTCACCAAATATTATACTTAATTTTAATAATCGCTTATCACCCTTGGTTCAGGCACTGAGATTAGGAAATATGTTACTTCATAGATATGTCTGCCCTGATGTCCTCGGGCACTGAGATACGAAGGAAGTAGTGTTTACGAAAAACAATATATACAGGATATTTTTTGTTTTTATTTAGTACTCTCTCCGTCCCAAAATAAGTGTCTTAAGCTTAGTACAATTTTGTACTAGAGCTAGTATAAAGTTGAGACACTTATTTTGGGACAGAGGGAGTAGGATTTTTCTCGTTGTTCTTGATAGTATTTTTTTTCATCCTAGAATGCAAAGGCATATACCAAGCCCAACAGTACAGATAAGATAGACACATACTTCTTTCCAGCCCATGTTCTCCATGATTCTCTTGGCAGACTTCAAACCACTGGAACATAAGTTCATATCAACTGGTCCAACTCCCAATGAGTCCATGTCCTCGATTGCCTCTTCATATTCATCAGAACTTATGCCGTTACTTTGCTTCTGCCCAGGTCCTATCCCTAAGCCGCGGTGTAGGATTCTTCTCTCAGCAGCCCTGTCCCTATAAGTATTTATCTTGTGCTGCTACAAATATTGCAAATATCTCAGAATATTGTTGAGAAGAACATCAGTGCTGATGCTTTAAGTTTTGTTATTTACAACATAAATAAGAAATGTGGCTGTGTAAGGAAACAATTCAACAGAGGTGGTACTCCAAACTTCTATAGATGATGAATTTAAGGAAGATACAGTACTTTATTTAACTTTTCAACCATGCATATACATTGTTTAAAACACCCAGAATCAGGCTACATAGTGTACATAAGCTATAAAACTACTGGCAATAAAATTCTAATTCAATGAAAAGCGTTGTTGGCATAAAATGATTAATAAATCTCAGTCTATATAAGTATCAAACCTCTTGAGTTTAACGTTGGCCAATTCAAATTGTTGACTAGGAGTAGTACTCACTAGACCTCTAGCCAATTTCTTCTATGTTTTTTACAAACAAATAGGTTGCAAAATTCAAAATTCACTAATAAGTCAAAAATAGCACAAAGTTGAACACTGTCAAAACCAAATTAATGTCCCCGAAAGGGATGCAAGACAATAATTGGCACATAGATCGACAAATGGGTTTGAGTCTCAATAAATTGTTGGGAAACAAACAGGTTAGACATTATTTCAGCAAATGGCAATGAGAGGAATCAGTTAAACATTAAATTACCTTGCCACTAGCAGCTGAAACACCTTCCCCGGTAGAAGATTCATGAGCAACTTCAGACAGGCAACATGCAGTAAACTGCTTATCTGAATTGTTATTAGGGTTGGCATATAGGTCAGGAAAAGCCCAATCTTTTGTTGGGTTCGAAGAATCATACGCTGATAAAGAGGCCAGGTATTTTCTGCTTGGGTTCCTTAGCCTGTACAACTTCCCTGATACATGAGTACTAGTATAAGTATTACATGGAGTTTTAGGCCCAATAATTGTCAACAAAGGAACAGAAGAAAACTTTCTTCACAGTATTCTGTCTTATTGTAAGCCTTAATAATGGTATCTGATACAGAAAATTCCATCATATTATTTTCAAGTTTCAGCAAAAGAAACTTAGTCCCTTCGTCCTCAAATGAGTGGACGTTTAGCATTCGAAATTTGTCCACAAAAGAGTGTACTTCTATCTTCCCAATGCTCTCTCTCATGAGATGGGAATGAAGCCCAATAACATTCAACACATGGTCTCCTCATTTTCTACATGCACTTAGCTCATTGGAGGTGGGGAACTAAAGACGAGAGAGATGGTGGCTTGCACCTTCCAATGCATTTTCTACTCCATTCCATAATCTGTCTTAAAATTTCTATATGTCCACTTATTTGAGGACGGAGGGAGTATATTAGGAAGGAAAACCGTCTATGCCTTGGTATCAGAAGAGCGGTGAACATTCCTAACTTTCTACCCTATTCAAGTATCCAGTCTTACCTGATGAAACACGTACAAGATCAAGATGAACTTCACGCACAGGAGCGGTTCTTAGAAGGCCACCACGAGCAGGCAGTGAAGGATGAAGCTTACTAGAACCCCTCGTTAAACGTCCCACAAGCCTAGTCACGGGCTGGCCTTTGCTAACAGGTTCTGCGACCATATGCCAGTCCCAAAGATCAACGCTCGGAAACAATGGCAGCTCATCATTTACTCTCTCTACTTGACCATACTGAGAAAGCCATTTCTCTTCTTCTGGGGGAACAATATGCAAAGCAAAATATCAGTAAGACGCACACATCACACAGAGACAACACACCCGATAATCCCTAATATGTGCCAATGCTCAGCATTTCAGTAAATAAAATGAAGATAGTAATATGATGGCCCCTCACCTTCCCCTAAAGATTCATGCACAGCTGTGAAGTTCTCGATTTGCATTTTATCTTCTATTTGCTGTAATGTAGCATCATTCAGAGAGTCTGACGCATTATCTGAAGCCACGTTACTGAGATTGTTCTCAACTGCATCACTTTTGCCTTCCTCTGGTGACCATAATAAATTTATCAAAATTGCCAGTGCAGACTTTCAGCATCTCACAATACAAGAAGGTAGGGGAAAACAGCAATAATTCAAGTTACTAACCACTTATCTGTGATTCTCCTAGCAAATTTTCAGTGTTGACCTCTATATTAGAGTATCCTGATAAATACATGTTAATTAGTGTTTCCTCCAGCCTGTAAAAGAATAACAGAGACAAGCGCAAAATAATCAGGGGTCTAAAAAAAGATGTTTATCAGACAAGAGAGAGTGATTATTTATGCAAGAACCATTCTGATGGCGGTTGATGTGGAATATCCAGTTCCGGTCCTGCTATCAAATGTGAAAGAAAAATCGCATTATCTTTCCAATACCAACTGTTACAAAGACTTCTATTTCTCATGATTTGTCTCCCAAAAAGATAGCCTGGACCCTTTTTATACAAGAAAAACAAAATCTACAACGCTGTACAACAGGTTCCCTTTCACATATGACTGGTGTTACTGTTCTGAAGCTAAAGAACGCATGTTTATATTTCAACAATTAGTCCAAGATAGATATAGATGCCGAACAAATATGCCCTCAAAAGTTGCAGCATTATCAACTAATGAGACTTACAAGAGGATTCCAGGAAAGTTTGGCTAGCTTCATCACATGGACTCCGTACATTGGGTTCCTTGCCCTGTTTGAATATGGAGGATTCCAGGAAACTTTGGCTAGCTTCATCACATGGACTCTGTACATTGGGTTCCTTGCCCTGTTTGAATATGGACATGGGTGTAAGATCACACAAGACAATGATACGTTGAGAAATTTTGAGGAACCAGATGAACTTGTAAGTACCGCATCTGAAGTCCATAACATGTAATCTCCATTCTCATAGATGTAGTACTGACCATCTGTGCTGTTGTAGTACCAGCCAGCGATAGGGTCATGGTAAAACCCAGTACTGAAAATGTAAGTAAACACCAGAAGAAAAGTTTAAATATAACAATGGTAATAACCAAAATGAGAAGGATGAAAGTATGCTGAAGAGAGGAGTACGGTAGAGTTTTGGATAGAGAAAACATTATACAGAAATAATTTGTACTCCCTCCGTTCCTAAATATAAGACCTTATAGAGATTGCACTATGAACTATATACGGATGTATATAGACATATTTTAAAGTATAGATTCACTCATTTTGCTCCGTATGTAGTCTTCTAGTAAAATCTCTAGAAGGTTTATATTTAGGAACGGAGGGAGTATAACACAATGAACTGTATCCAAGGAATAAGTTAGGTCGATTCAAAAAAAAAGAACTATCAAGCAAATTACAAGCTATTTGTGCTCAGTATTCTGCACCTACTGATGCACTGTTGAAGAATGAAGTGAGTGTGACATATAAAATCATCCAAATTCTGTATAACATAATGAACAGATATAAGAATGAAATATTTGCACAGTCAAAAAGGTCACCCAGGTGATTATCGTGATATCTTGAACTTAAAGCCCACGTCATATAATTAGCAGATCACTGTCCAGTGTTTATGCAAAATCAACACAGCTAGACTCACTTAAAACTCGGAGATTTCCTGACTTAAAATGGCCGGATCCGGCCATTTTTGGCGGCAGAGTGGATGGGGGTGGGGGTGGGGGCGCGGCGGCGGAATGGAAGAGGAGGAGAGGTGGGGTGTGGAGAATTTTTACTCCGCAAGTGAGCGGCCGAGTATTTAAAGGTCACGGACGCCCCGGAGTAGTAAAAAATATCCGCCACTAACGGTTATAAGGGTTCGGTTAAGAAAACGTGAATATATCCTCCTCTAACCGATTATAAAGGATCAGTTAGAGATGCTCTATGTGCTCTCTTAGACTCTTATTACTGCTAATTAGTTGTGACGATGCACCATAAAAAAAAACTTCCTATCCCAAAACAGGAGAGGTTCAACCCCTCTATTGCATCACAAACATATAGAAGTACGTGCTCAAGTGAAATTCACAACAGCAACAGATATTTAATCCAAAAATGTAAATAATCGCAAGTAATCTGTGCACTGAGGCAGCAATGCTAACCCCTGAACCCTGATGTCCCTAAATTTTCTACTAACTACCAGCCCGTTCTCGAACAAATGACTATATCACTCATCAACGCTCCCGCGCCTGGGGGGAAACTGGATACCAGAATGGATTCGAGCAGCCGCAACTGGGGGGCAGAGTCTTGGAAGAAGAAACCTAGACCATAGGGGGTAAGAAGGGGAACCTGGCGTGGTAGTAGAGCTGGGAATCCGCGTCCCACTCGAACCCCCCGCCGCCGCTTCCCGTCCCGGGGTCGGCGTCGCTGCCGTCCATCGCCACCGTTCGCCGGAGGAGCTCTCGTGGGTGCCCGCCGCTTCCCCAGCGTCGTCGCCTTGCCGGAGTGGTTTAATGGGCCGAATAAAATGGTACTGAAGTCTGAAGGATAGGTGGAGTAATAAACACATGGGCTGAAGAGACCCAAAGCTCTCGCGTCAGATGGGACGGGCCAGACGCGCGGGGAGGCCACGGCCTATTTATTTTTTCTTCTCTCTTTTTTCTTTTATTTTTGAATATTTCTTTATACTTACAATATTCTACGTGTATATAACAACTGTTTCCTACCATCCAGCGGTAGTTAACATCACTTAAGTTTTGTATGTTATATATAGTATCTATCAAATTAGAGAGTATGTACATATAATATGTAGCATACAAGAATGTTTAGGTAGCATATATACTAGTTTTTTATATTGTATACAATATTTTGAGTATATTCCTTTTTATGTACATACAAATATGTATGTATTTCATAAACATAATAAAAAATATGGGCCAACTTGTAAAAAAATTCATGTAACTCACTTTAAAATATTTTATATATATACTATATATATAGAAACTCTATTTATCATCCAGGATGCAGAATAATTTATTCTTCACCCTAGTAATTTTACGATCAATTTACAAATAAATTACATTTTAAATACAAATAATTACATTTATATTGAATCACTACGTAAAATTTGACAAAACAAAAACAATAATATAGGTCACAAGAATCAGAAAAAATTGATTTTATTGTATTTTTTGCACTATTTTTGTATGTTCATAAATTTACATGATATAAAATATTTTTATGTTGATTATATTTTTTACGGTCTCTTTTTACATATAAAATAAGGCAAAATTTAAAGAAAGTAAAATTACGGTGCATTGATATTAAAATATAGGGGGTGAAGAATAATTATTCCTCACCTAGGGTGACGAATAACGCGACCCTATATGATACTAGTATATATTACTATATGGTACTATATGAGACATGAATGAACTACCCCCGGTGGTAGGATATATATTTAAAAAATACTCTTGAAAAAGACATTCAAAAAATAATGAATAAGTACTAGAAGACGTTAAATAAGAATTTGAAAAATGTTGAACAAGTATTAAAAATGTTAAACAAGTATTTTTTTTAAAATTTAATAAGTACTAAAAAATATTGAATGAGTATGTGAAAAATACTGAACAAGTATTTAAAAAATTTCAATAAGTATTAAAAATGTTGAACGGTTATTTGAAAAAAGTAGATCAAGTATTTGAATTTTTTTGAAGAATTATTAAAATATTGAAAAAGAATTTAAAAATACCGAATAATTATTTAAAAATATTGAACAAATATTCGAATGTTGAACAAATATTTGAAAATGTTAAATAAGCGCTCAGACAATGTTAAAGGTGTATACAAAAAATGTTAATCACTTACTAAAAAATGTTTTAAACATATACAGAAAGCTAGAGTGAAAACAAAAACAAACATAAAAACAAAATAAAAAATGTAGAAAAAAAACAAAGAAAAGATGAAGAAGAATGAAAACATTGGAGAAGAAAAAGGAAATGAAAGAAAAGAAAAGAAAATGAAAAATAATGAAACCGAACGGAGAAGAAGAAAGAATGAATGAAAAATTCGAAGAAGAAAAAAGAAATGAAAGAAAAGAAAACGAGAAAAGAAAGAAAAAATAGAGAAGACCGGCTCGGTTGCCTCTAGTTGGCTGCGATCCTACTCCTAACAAGTAAGTGGAAGCGGGTGGAGTGGTTAGGTGTGTTGGCGATCCTAGTAGATCATGCGTTGCTCCTTTTTCAGTTTCTTTTTCATTTCATTTCTCATTGAAAATAGGTCGGCCGTAACAACCATTTCCAGGAAAAACCCTACACGAGAGTTTCCTCTCAACTCGCTTAGGAGCATCTACAACCGGACATAGCAAATACGATCTTTAAGCGCGTGTGGACGCGCCCCGTCAGTACCGGGCGTATCCCTTATTTGTCCATTTACGCAGCCACATTTCTCATTTTCTTCCTCATATGTCCGATCCCTTGCACGTGATTGGTGGAGAGGAAGAGAGAGAAAGAAAATAATAAATAAAATAAAATAAAAGGTGATCTCGGGTGGGGTCGCGTCCTACGTGGCGGACTGACCGGGCACGCCCGGGCACGTGAGCGAACCCTCATATCATCCCTATATTTGATATGGATATGAGGGTTCGCGGACAGCCCGGACGTATAGGGATGATATGAGGGGTCCAGTTGGGTCACTTTTTTCTTTCTCTCTCCTATCTGGTCACTGACCGAGCGCGCCCGCGGGCATATGATGGGTCATTTGAGGCGTCCGGATGTAGATGCTCTAAGGTGAGAAATAGTCGCCGTGCTTGTCAAACCTGATATGGGGCCAAGCCCTAGGTGTTGATCTTCCATGAGTTGGAGGCGAGAACTGTTGGGGAACGTCGCATGGGAAACAAAATTTTCCTACGCGCACGAAGACCTATCATGGTGGTGTCCATCTACGAGAGGGGATGAGTGATCTACGTACCCTTGTAGATCGTACAGCAGAAGCGTTAGTGAACGCGGTTGATGTAGTGGAACGTCCTCACGTCCCTCGATCCGCCCCGCGAACAATCCCGCGATCAGTCCCACGATCTAGTACCGAACGGACGGCACCTCCGCGTTCAGCACACATACAGCTCGACGATGATCTCGGCCTTCTTGATCCAGCAAGAGAGACGGAGAGGTAGAAGAGTTCTCCGGCAGCGTGACGGCGCTCCGGAGGTTGGTGATGACCTTGTCTCAGCAGGGCTCCGCCTGAGCTCTGCAGAAACGCGATCTAGAGGAAAAACCGTGGAGGTATGTGGTCGGGCTGCCGTGGAAAAAGTCGTCTCAAATCAGCCCTAAAACCTCCGTATATATAGGTGGGAGGGAGGGGACCTTGCCTTGGGGCTCAAGGAGCCCCAAGGGGGTCGGCCGAGTCCAAGGGGGGAGGACTCCCCCCCCAAACCGAGTTGGACTTGGTTTGGTGGGAGGGAGTCCCCCTTCCTTCCCACCTCCTCCTTTTTTTTTCTCTCTTGATTTTCTCTTCTTGGCGCATAGAGCCCTTTTGGGCTGTCCCACCAGCCCACTAAGGGCTGGTGTGCCACCCTCAAGGCCTATGGGCTTCCCCGGGGTGGGTTGCCCCCCCCCCCCCCCGTGAACTCCCGGAACCCATTCGTCATTCCCGGTACATTCCCGGTAACTCCGAAAACCTTCCGGTAATCAAATGAGGTCATCCTATATATCAATCTTCGTTTCCGGACCATTCCGGAAACCCTCGTGACGTCCGTGATCTCATCCGAGACTCCAAACAACATTCGGTAACCAACCATATAACTCTAATACGCATAAAACAACGTCGAACCTTAAGTGTGCAGACCCTGCGGGTTCGGGAACTATGTAGACATGACCCGAGAGACTCCTCAGTCAATATCCAATAGCGGGACCTGGATGCCCATATTGGATCCTACATATTCTACGAAGATCTTATCGTTTGAACCTCAGTGCCAAGGATTCATATAATCCCGTATGTCATTCCCTTTGTCCTTCGGTATGTTACTTGCCCGAGATTCGATCGCCAGTATCCGTATACCTATTTCAATCTCGTTTACCGGCAAGTCTCTTTACTCGTTCCGTAATACAAGATCCCGCAACTTACACTAAGTCACATTGCTTGCAAGGCTTGTGTGTGATGTTGTATTACCGAGTGGGTCCCGAGATACCTCTCCGTCACACGGAGTGACAAATCCCAGTCTTGATCCATACTAACTCAACTAACACCTTCGGAGATACCTGTAGAGCATCTTTATAGTCACCCAGTTACATTGCGACGTTTGATACACACAAAGCATTCCTCCGGTGTCAGTGAGTTATATGATCTCATGGTCATAGGAATAAATACTTGACACGCAGAAAACAGTAGCAACAAAATGACACGATCAACATGCTACGTCTATTAGTTTGGGTCTAGTCCATCACGTGATTCTCCTAATGACGTGATCCAGTTATCAAGCAACAACACCTTGTTCATAATCAGAAGACACTGACTATCTTTGATCAACTGGCTAGCCAACTAGAGGCTTGCTAGGGACGGTATTTTGTCTATGTATCCACACATGTAAATGAGTCTTCATTCAATACAACTATAGCATGGATAATAAACGATTATCTTGATACAGGAATTATAATAATAACTATATTTATTATTGCCTCTAGGGCATAATTCCAACAGGAACCTCAAAGAACACGGGGGAAACATGAGGAAATCACAAGAGAAACGCTCAAGAACAAGTCCAATCACACATACATTAGACTCAAAACCACACAAGATCCATAGGGTATATGAACAACAAAGGGAAAGTAAGATACATGATAAAGTTCATCCCAAATCCCATAGGGAGATGAGGTCTTCAATCCAAGATGGATCTCCCTAATAAGGGGTCTTGACATCCATTAGAGGATCTTCTCACATGAAGGTCATCTTCATGGGGAAGGAGGTAGTGGAAGGAGTAACGCTCAACTATAAGCTAATCCATTGCTACCCCTAGAAATGAGGAGGGTGTCTATTTATATTCCAAGGTGCAGGTGTCGGATGTTCGGTCGTTTGTGGAGAACCAGATGTTCTGGGTCGAGCCGGGTGTTCGTCCAAACGTTGGCCAGATCCTTCGAGGTTCTAGACTCCTTGCATCGGATTTTCGGGGAGGGCCTCTATGTCCGGACTATCGTGGGTGCCGGATGTCCGGCCGCTGTAGAGTCGCCTCGCGTCTGTCTGTCTTTGGTCTTCTTGTGGTTGGTGATGCCGGATGTTTGGGATTTGATCGGCTGTCCGGCCGATGTAGCTCTATTGCGACTTCGCTGAAGCACTTCTTGCTCCGCATTCGTGGTGGCGTCACCTTCACTCCGAGTGTCTCCGAGGTCGTCTCCTTGGTACGCAAGCACACATAGTATTCCCTCTTGAGGTAGTAGACACGTCTCACTTGAATGGAAAGGGGAAACAATTAGGAGCGAGTTCACCTTATGCCCAATGGCATGTGCTCGAGCTCTCATCGTAGGTCCATTTGATGCTTGTGGAGTAGTCGTGGTGTACATGAGGATGACCGTAAGATGCTCCGCTTCATCTCCCCTCCTTGGGAAAGTTCTGATCTCAGATTGTAAACCGCATCACCATGTAAACGGTAGTCGTGGGCGGACTTGTAGTTGGACGGAGTGGAAGTCATGGTGCCAATAAAGTACTCCAAGATATCTACGGGATGGTGTACATGCAAAATGAGCAATCACAAAGTACACTTGAAAATACAATGGTTAGCGCACACAAGGTGTCCATCAATTAAGCAGAAGTTCGTCTGATAATATTTCTGGTGACAAGGAGCTTGAAGCTTAGTAAAGAGATATATAATAATATGTAAAACATTCATGGGAGAAAATTAATTTGTTGTGCACACGACGGTGTTGTGTATGTGATTAATGCGACCATTGTGTAAAATTATGGCATATAGAGGAGGTTTATTAATAGCATGAACATGGAAAATATGGCTCAAAATGATTGTGTTATCATGCAATTGATGGTTGACAATGTGAGCATTATGTATATGTAGGTCATCAAGGTAGATCATAACAAATTTACTAAGAAAGTTCACAAGCGCATATATCATGGATGATATGGAAAGGCAAGATGCATGAATCCATTCATAATGTCAGTCAATCCATTCATATTGAGCAAATTTGTTGTGGAAAGAATGTTTCCATTTAGCATGTTGGGCAATAAATTTTATTTTTTTGAACAAATCTCCAAATGCATGTGAATGTACCCGAGGCTAGACGTACACACATGCTATATTCTTCTCTATCTATGAGATGTATCATGCAAACGACAAGGATGAAACAAAAATGAAAAGGTTGGTCATTCAATAAGTGCGTGGGAAAATGACCCAAAAGGAACGAGCTCATCGAAGGGAGGTTCACGAAGATCTTGTTGTCATGCATCATGTATGCCTTCCCATGACTAATATGTCTCATGGAGGCACCCCTTTGTGGATCTTTCAAAATGAGAGAACATGACAAACACTTGGAAAAACAAAAGAGGTTAGCGTGAATGCAACACCTATCACTCGTACGGAGAGATACCCAACAAGTGTATTCATCATGCCTATCATAAGAAAGTACAAAGGGATGTGGCATGGTATGGAAGCATATGACGTGGATGCAACCAAGCACATGAAGCTCATTCAAACAAGAATGCTTCACAAGTAATATGCCCAAGTCTCGAAGATCAGTAATCATAACGTTGTTGCACTCACTACAGGTGATTATGAGAGAGGCAACTAAGAGACAAGAGACAATTATCAAAACAAATCATGTGAGAGGCATGAACACTTATGTCATCAATCTAATGAAATAAGCAATTATGTAGCATGGGCGATGCAACAAAGCAAGTGATCATAGTAATCAAGGCATGTAAGCTAGTAGCACAAAGATGCAACATACTAGATGTAATCATGGCAATCATGTCATGTGTGCAAATAGTGGGCATACATAATGCACATGACATATCAAAATCATGAAAACGCGATATGAGAAAAGTATCATCATTGTATTGGTAAGAAGTCCTATGTAAATAGCAATGGAACATCATGACTCTCCCAACACAAGAAGCAACAATAGCATAGCGCACAAGATAAACATGACAATAGAAACTAGGATCTCCACCAAGCATGCATACACATATAAATAGTTGAGTGGTGGATTGATAAGTCCCAAGCGTATCTACTTTTTCAAACACTTTTGCTCTTGTTTTGGACTCAAATTTGCATGATTGGAATGAAACTAACCCGGACTGGCGTTGTTTTCAGCAGAACTGTCATGGTGTTGTTTTTGTGCAGAAATAAAGTTCTCGGAGCTGGACGAAACTTTTTATGGATTTTTTCTAGAATAAAAAAATAATAATGGAGCGAAGACCCACCAAAGGGGGCACCTATTGGTGGCAAGCCAACAGGGCGCGCCGGCGCGCCCTAATAGCTTGGGGCCACCTCCTGGCTCCTCCAACCCTAATTCTAGTCCTATAGATTCCTAATTCCGAAGAAAAAAAGGAGAGAAGTTTTCATCGCATTTTACGAGATGAAGCCACCCCCTCTGTTCTTCCTCGGGGGGGGGGGGGGGGGCTGATTTGGAGTCCGTTTGAGGCCACGGAGAGGGGGATTCGTCATCATCTTCATCACCAACCCTTCTCCGTCAACACCATCACAATGTTCACCATCGGGAGTGAGTAATTCCTTTGTAGGCTTGATGGTCGGTGATTGGATTGGATGAGATTGATAATGTAATCAATTTATTTTGATAGGGTTTGATCCCTAGTATCCACTATGTTCTGAAATTGATGTTGCTATGACTTTGATATGCTTAATGCTTCACTAGGGCCCTAGTGCCATGATTTCAGATCTCAAAATTTTATGTATCCATGAATATGAGAGTGTTTTGGATCCTATCTTGCAAGTTATATGCATCTATTACGTGTCATGATCCGCATACCCAAGGTGACAATAATTGGGATTCTTTCCGGTGATTATCATAGTTTGAGGAGTTCATGTATTCTCTATGTGTTAATGCTTTGTTCCGGTTCTCTATTAAAAGGGTGCCTTAATATGTCCTAGTTTACTTATGGACCCCGCTGCCATGGGAGGGTAGGACAAAAGATGTCATGCAAGTTCTTATTATAAGCATGTATGACTTTTTACAGAATACATGCCTACATTACATTGATGAATTGGAGCTAGTTCGCTGTCGCTCTAGTATGTAACTGTTACATGATGAATGTGATCTAAATCATTATCCATCACCGGTCCACATACCTACGCGTTTCATATATTGGTTCTTGTTAGGTTACTATTGCTGCTCCTACTGCTACAATCACTACAAAATTGTTGCTGTTACTGTTACCATTACTACTACTATTTTGTTGTGCTACTAAAACTTTTGCTGCATAGAGATATCCCATGTGTGGTTGAATTGAAAACTAAACAGTTAAGGCCAATAAATATTATATGGATCCCCTTGTTTCGAATCAATATATTAGGGTGTCATACTACTCGTGAAACTTGTTGCGGTCCCCTATAATTATGGGTTATCAAGACTATTTTCTCGTGTCGTTACTCGGGAGCATATCTCTATTTATTGTGTTCACTTGAGGGTATCCAATTGTCATTATGAAGAATCTGGAAGATACCAGAACCAAGATCATACCCTCTAAGACGAGTGGGTATGAAAATGTCATCTAGCTCTGCTTTTGATTCACCTACTGTTTTGAATCAGCTTATGACACCATCACTTTCTACCCATTCTGATATGTTGCAAATACTTGATGATGTTATTTCTGAATTTCATGATACTTATGATGATGCTACTTCTATGCTTAATAAAAATAAATATGTGCCACTTGGTGAATTGCTTGATGCTCATATTGTTAGATCTATAAAAACTGAAAATGCTAAAACTGAAGAAAACATGATTCACCTATTATGCCTAGCTCTCCCAATGGATATGAGATGCCTAATGTGCGTGAAGGTTATGTTATGGATGGGGGGGTAGCTAGAGACTTTCTTGCTTGTAATGATAGAGATGATTTGAGAAAACTGCAAAGTGAAAGAAGAATATATGATGGAGAAAATGAAACGTGATCCTAAATGTGGTACTTCTCCTATATGTGTTACTCATAAGGATTAGGAATTCTTTGTTAATCCTAAGTTAATCACTATAGTAGAATCTGTTCCTTTCCATGGTTATGAAACTGAAACTGTTGTGGCACACCTCACTAAATTGAATGATATTGCCACCTTGTTTGCTCATGAGGAAAAGATGTGCTACTATTATATCCTTAAGCTTTTTTCCGTTTTCGCTAAACGGCAATGCTAAGAAATGATTCCTCACTCTTGCACCTGATTGTGTGCGTAGCCCCCAAGATATGATATATTACTTAATTGAAACATATTTTCTTGCTCATAAAAAGCAAGCTACTTTATAGGAAATATTTAAATTTGTGCAAATTGAAGAAGAGAATCTCCCTCAAGATTGGGGGAGGCTTCTCCATCTACTTAGAGCTTTGCCTGATCATCCTCTCAAGAAAAATGAAATACTTGATATCTTTTATAATGGACTAACCAATGCTTTTAGGGACTACCTAGATATTTATGCTGGATATGTTTTCAGGGAACGAACTATTGGACAAGCTGAAGAACAATTGAATTATATATTGAAAAATGTCGATGATTGGACACTTCTTGAACCACCGCCAGAACCCATTCGAAAGAAGAGATGTATTATATTCCTCTGTCCGAAAGATATGCAAGAAGCCAAGAGAACTTTGAAAGAAAAAGGTCTTAATCTGAAGATGATAAGAATTTACCACCTATCGAAGGAATACATGGACTTAACATCCCTACACAGGTAGTAGAGGTACATTCTCTCCACAGATTTTATGCAAGTGATATACCTTACACTAAAACTCCTAGTCAATGTGTGGATGAGTTTGATAATTACATTGTTAAACAAGAACATTTTAACAGTTATGTTAAAGATCAATTACAATGAAATGCTATGATGATTGATTGCTTGAGTGACCTAATGTTTAGAATTGCTATTGGTGTTAAAGGTCTATGTACACACTCTTCCATGGTTCATACTGAATTATACCAAGTTGTTAAGTCATAAAATGATTTGTGTGCTGAAATGAATGATAATATGAATTATCGTGTTGTTAGAGTAATGACTAGAGGAGGTAGAATGACTCAGGACCCTCTTTATCCTAAAGGTCATCCTAAAACAAGTGAAAAAGATTATGAGAGAATCAATGTTGATGCACCTAGTCCATCTTAAAAGAAAAGAAAAAGAAAATGGTATGCATGCTTCTTGTGAACATGTTATAGGAAAACCTATTGAGAATCATAATAATGTTTCTATTTCTGATGGTGAGACACAATCTGGTAGCGAACATTCATCGAGTGATAATTAAAATGAGAATGATAACAATGATGTTCACGTTGATGTTTGATACGTCCATTTTGCATCATGCTTTCATGTTGATATTTATCGCTTTATGGGCTATTATTACACTTCACGGTACAATACTTATGCCTTTTCTCTCTTATTTTGCAAGGTTTACATGAAGAGGGAGAATGCCGGCAGCTGGAATTCTGGCCTAAAAAAGGAGCAAGTTTGAGATACCTATTCTGCGCAACTCCAAAAGCCGTGAAAATCAACGAGGAATTAATTTAGAATTTATAAAAAATACTGGGCGGAAGAAGTGCCAGAGGGGAGCCACCAGGAGGCCACAAGCCTGCTAGGCGCGGCCTACCCCCTGGCCGCGCCTAGGGGGCTTGTGGGCTCCCTGTTGGCCCTCTGGCTCCCCTCTTTTGCTATAAGGAGGGTTTCGTTCTAGAAAAAAATCAAGAGGAGGATTTCGGGAGGAATCGCCGCTGCCATGAGGCGGAACTTGAGCAGAACCAATCTAGAGCTCCGGCAGGGTCGTCCTGCCGAGGAAACTTCCCTCCCGGAGGGGGAAATCGTTGCCATCGTCATCACCAACACTCCTCTCATCGGAGGGGACTCATCACCATCAACATATTCATCAGCAACATCTCATCTCCAAACCCTAGTTCATCTCTTGTAACCAATCTCCGTCTCGCGACTCCGATTGGTACTTGTAAGGTTGCAAGTAGTGTTAATTACTCTTTGTATTGATGCTAGTTGGATTACTCGGTGGAAGATTATATGTTCAGATACTTAATTCTATGCAATACCTCTCTGGTCATGAACATAATTATGTTTTGTGAGTAGTTACTTTTGTTCCTGAGGACATGGGATAAGTCTTGCTATAAATAGTCATGTGAATTTGGTATTTGTTCGATATTTTGATGCGTTGTATGTTGTCTTTCCTCTAGTGGTGTCATGTGAACGTCAACTACATAACACTTCACCATTAGTTGGGCCTATAGGAAAGCATTGGGAAGTAGTAAGTAGATGATGGGTTGCTGGAGTGACAGAATCTTAAACCCTAGTTTATGTGTTGCTTCGTAAGGGGCTGATTTGGATCCACTAGTTTAATGCTATGGTTAGACTTTGTCTTAATTATTCTTTTGTAGTTCTGGATGCTTGCGAGAGGGGTTAATCATAAGTGGGAGGTTTGTCCAAGTAAGGGCAGCACCCAAGCACCGGTCCACCCACATATCAAACTATCAAAGTAGCGAACGCGAATCATATGAACATGATGAAAACAAGCTTGACAGAAATTCCCATGTGTCCTCGAGAGCGCTTTACCTCCTATAAGAGTTTGTCTAGGCTTGTCCCTTCCTACAAAAGGGATTGGGCCATCTTGATGCACTATTGTTACTTGCTACTTGCTACGAATCTTCTTATCACACAACTATCTGTTACAGATAATTTCAGTGCTTGCAGAGAATACCTTGCTGAAAACCACTTGTCAGATCCTTCTGCTCCTCGTTGGGTTCGACACTCTTACTTATCGAAAGGACCATGATAGATCCCCTACACTTGTGGGTCATCAAGACTCTTTTATGGCGCCATAGCCGGGGAGTGAAGCCCCTTTGGTAAGTGGAATTTGATAAGGAAACATTTATATAGTGTGCTGAAATCTATTTTCACTTGTCACTATGGAAACTTATCCTTTGAGGAGCTTGTTCGGGGTATCTTCACCTCGAACGGAAGCACAAGGAGTTGCTCCTCAACTTGTTGCACCTACTGAAAATACTTGTTATGAAATTCCTTCGGGTATGCTAGAAAAACTGTTAGCTAATCCTTTTACAGTAGATGGAACATCACATCCAAAGTTGCATCTAATCTATGTAGATGAAGTTTGTGGTTTATTTAAGCTTGCAGGTTTGCCCGAGGATGAGGTCAAGAAGAAGGTCTTTCCCTTAACTTTGGGGGATAAAGAATTGACATGGTATAGGATATGTGATGATACTGGATCATGGAACTACAACCGATTGAAATTGGAATTTCATCAAAAGTTTTATCCTATGCATTTGGTACATCGTGATCATAATAAAATTTATAATTTTTGGCCTCGTGACAGAGAAAGTATCGCTCAAGCTTGGGGAGGCTTAAATCTATGTTATATTCATGCCCCAACCATGAGCTCTCAAGAGAAATTATCATTCAGAACTTCTATGCTCGGCTTTCTCATGATAATCGCACCATGCTTGACACTTCTTGTACCGGTTCTTTTATGAAGAGAGATATTGACTTCAAATGGAATTTATTGGAAAGAGTTAAACGCAACTCTGATCTCAAGTTTGATTGCGTTAAATCCTTTGTTGAAACAAATACTTTTGGTGATTTTAGCGCTAAATATGGACTTGGCTCTGAGATAGTAGCTTCATTGTGTGAATCTTTTGCTGCTCATATTGATCTCCCTAAAGAGAAGTGGTTTAAATATCATCCTCCCTTAGAAGTCAATGTAGTTAAACCCAATCCAGTTGAAGAGAAATTCATTGCTTATAATGATCCTATTGTTCCCAGTGCTTACATTGAGAAACCACCTTTCCCTGTTAGGATAAAGGATCATTCTAAAGTTTCAACTGTGATACGCAGGGGCTACATTAGAACACCTACACCCCCTGAGCAAATTAGAGTTGAACCTAGCATTGCTATTATCAAAGATCTCCTATCCGACAATGTTGGTCATGATATTCACTTCTGTGAAGATGCTGCTAGAATTGCTGAACCACATGCTAGAGACAAACATAGGCCTGTTGTTGGCACGCCTGTTGTTTCTGTTAAGATAGGAGATCATTGTTATCATGGTTTATGTGACGTGGGTGCTAGTGTTAGTGCAATACCTCAATCTTTGTATGATGAAATTAAAGACGAGATTGCACCTATTGAGATGGAACCTATGGATGTCACTATTCAGCTTGCCAATAGAGATACTATCTGCCCTTTGGGAATTGTTAGATATGTTGAAGTCTTGTGTGGTAAAACTAAGTATCCTGCTGATTTTCTCGTTCTTGCTACCACACAAGATAGCTTTTGTCCCATCATATCTGACAGACTTTTTCTCAATACTATCAATGCTCATATTGACTGTGAGAAGCAAAATGTCACTGTTGGCTTTGAAGGTGTGTCACATGAGTTCAATCTCTCCAAGTTTGGTAGACAACCTCATGAAAAAGAGTTGTCTAGTAAGGATGAAATTATTGCTCTAGATTCTATTGATGTGCTTCCTACTGATCCTTTAGAGCAATACTTGATTGAGCATGAAAATGATATGCATATGGATGAAAGGAAAGAGATAGATAGAGTTATCTTTGAACAACATCCTATCCTTAAGAATAATTTGCGTGTTGAGCTGCTTGGAGATCCACCCCCACCAAAGGGTAATCCTGTGTTCGAGCTTAAACAGTTGCCTGATACTCTTAAGTATGCTTATCTTGATGAAAAAGAGATATATCATATTATTATTAGTGCTAGCCTCTCAGAGCATGAAAAAAAGAAGTTACTAAAAACTCCAAGGAAGCACCGTGCTGCTATTGGATATACTCTTGATGATCTTAAGGGCATTAGTCCCACTCTATGCCAGCACAAAATTAAAACCGAGATTCCAAACCAGTTGTCGATCATAAACGGAGATTGAATCCTAATATGAAAGAGGTGGTAAGAAAAGAAATACTAAAGCTCCTAGAAGCAGGTATTATCTATCCTGTTGCTCATAGTGATTGGGTAAGTCCGGTGCATTGCATCCCTAAAAAGGGAGGTATTACCGTTGTCCCTAATGATAAGGATGAATTGATCCCACAGAGGATTATTACTGGCTATAGGATGGTGATTGATTTTAGGAAATTGAATAAGGCCACTAGGAAATATCATTACCCTTTGCCTTTTATTGACCAAATGCTAGAAAGACTGTCTAAACACACACACTTCTGCTTTCTAGATGGCTATTCTGGTTTCTCCCAAATACCAGTTGCACAATCTGATCAGGAGAAAACCACTTTCACCTGCCCTTTCGGTACCTTTGCTTACATACGTATGCCTTTTGGCTTATGTAATGCACCTGCTACCTTTCAAAGATGTATGATGGCTATATTCTCTGACTTTTGTGTAAAGATTATTGAGGTTTTCATGGATGACTTCTCCGTTTACGGGTCTTCTTTTGATGATTGCCTTAGCAACCTTGATCGAGTCTTGCAGAGATGTAAAGATACCAACCTTGTCTTGAATTGGGAGAAGTGCCACTTTATGGTTAATGAAGGCATCGTCTTAGGACATAAAATTTCTGAAAGAGGTATTAAAGTCGATAAGGCTAAGGTTGATGCGATCGAGAAAATGCCATGCCCTACAGATATCAAAGGTATAAGAAGATTCCTAGGTCATGCTGGTTTCTATAGAAGGTTCATTAAGGACTTTTCTAAGATTTCTAGGCCTCTTACCAATCTCTTGCAAAAGGATATTCCTTTTGTTTTTGACGATGATTGTGAGGAAGCCTTCAAAATACTTAAAAAGGCCTTGATAACTGCACCTATTGTTCAACCACCTAATTGGAACTTACCTTTTGAAATCATGTGTGATGCTAGTGATTATGCTGTTGGCGCTGTTCTAGGACAAAGAGTTGATAAGAAGTTGAATGTTATTCACTATGCTAGTAAAACTCTAGACAGTGCTCAATGTAACTATGCTACTACTGAAAAGGAATTTTTAGCAGTCGTGTTTGCATGTGAAAAGTTCAGATCTTACATAGTCAATTCCAAAGTCACTATTCACACTGATCACGCTGCTATTAAGTATCTCATGGAAAAGAAAGATGCCAAACCTAGACATATCAGATGGGTTCTATTGCTACAAGAATTTGATTTGCATGTTGTTGATAGGAAGGGTGCTCAGAACCCCGTAGCAGATAACTTGTCTAGGTTGGAGAATGTTCTTGATGACCCACAACTTATTGATGATAACTTTCCTGATGAGCAATTGAATGTCATCAAAGCTTCACGTAGTACACCGTGGTATGCTGATTATGCAAATTATATCATTGCCAAATATATACCACCTAGTTTCACATACCAGCAAAAGAAGAAATTCTTCTTTGATTTGATACATTAATTCTGGGATGATCCTTACCTTTATAAGGAAGGAGTAGATGGTGTTATTAGACGTTGTGTACCTGAGCATGAACAGGGATAGATCCTACAGAAGTGTCACTCCGAGGCTTACGGAGGACACCATGCGGGAGATAGAACTGCACACAAGGTATTGCAATCAGGTTTCTATTGGCCCACTCCCTTGAAGGATGCCCGTAAGTTTGTCTTATGTTGTGACGAATGTCAAAGAATAGGTAATATCAGTAAACGTCAGGAAATGCCTATGAATTATTCACTTGTCATTGAACCATTTGATGTTTGGGGTTTTGATTATATGGGACCTTTTCCAAAATCCAACGGGTATACTCATATCCTAGTTGTCGTTGATTACGTTACTAAGTGGGAAGAAGCTATCCCAACTAGTAGTGCTGATCACAACACCTCTATCAGGATGCTTAAAGAAGTTATTTTCCCTAGATTGGAGTCCCTAGATATCTAATGACTGATGGTGGTTCACATTTTATTCATGGTGCTTTCCGTAAAACGCTTGCTAAGTATGATGTCAATCATAGAATTGCATCTCCCTATCACCCTCAGTCCAGTGGTCAAGTAGAGCTAAGTAATAGAGAGATTAAACTAATTCTGCAAAAGACTGTTAATAGGTCTAGAAATAATTGGTCTAAGAAGCTCGATGATGCACTGTGGGCTTATAGAACTGCTCAATGTAGGTGATTATGTCTTGCTATATAATTCTCATTTAAGATTTTTTGCAGGCAAGCTTCTCTCTAAATGGGAAGGTCCTTACATTGTTGAGGAAGTATATCGTTCCGGTGCCATCAAGATCAACAACACGGAAGGTAATTTTCTGAGAGTGGTAAATGGGCAAAGAATCAAGCATTATATCTTAGGTACTCCCATAAATGTTGAAAGCAATATTATCAATACCCTAACTCCAGAGGAGTACATAAGGGATATTTATTAGCCTCTTTCAGACTCCGAAAACGAAGAGGTATGTGATTCGGTAAGTAAAACGACTCCAAAACTTTTCCAGTAGGAATTTTTCTCCGTTTTTGAATTTTTAGAAAAATAGAAAAATTTAAAGTAGTCTGAAAAGCGCACGAGGAGGCGACAAGCCTGCCAGGCGCGGGCCACCCCCTGGCCGCGCCTGGGGGGCTTGTGACCACCTAGTGTGCCTCCCGGACTCCGTTTTCTTGCGGAGTACTCCTTCTGGTCGGGAAAAATTCATTATATATTCTCCCGAAAGGTCTGACCCTCGTATCACGCAATTTTCCTGTGTTTTTGTTTCGAGCTGTTGTGCACACAGATCTAGATCGCTATGGCGTCCCCAAAAGCACCGAAGGACAAGTTCTTCGAGAAGGTCATCAATCCCTACCTCGCGGGAGTGTTGCAATGTAATGCCCCAAGTGTGTAGCTTACCATATTTGGAAACTTCCCATGTGGGTCCACCTTGTCATTGATATGAGGGAGTCCAATACTTATGATTTCAAGTGATGTCCATGTTTATTCTTACTTTGCATGCATGCATGCCATATCATTCCATGACCTTGTGTTCTTGCTTTGTGATCCTTGTGGTGTTGTGTTGATATGATTTGTGATGTGATGTGGTAGGTGTTGTAAGTGGAGTGGTGCATTTGCTAATAGGTCACCTTGTGGTTGCATAGCCTTCAAAACTCTCTCCCTCCTATTTATCTCAAGCCCAAATATCTTTGCTCCTTCCTTGTTTGAAAAATGTCCTGATTTAGCTTTTGTTTGTGGTGAATTTGTGATGTGGATATGCTGCTTTGAAAAGGTGTCTTAAAGGGTGCAATAATTACAAAACAGATCCAAACAATACTGTTTTGTAAATATTAAATTGCTCCTAAAATCCTTTTTCTATTTTTATTAAATGGGGCATAATTTCTTATGCCCAGGGGTACCTTTGTTTTATTTTTAGCTTTATTTATTTAGCTTGTGCCTTTATTTATTTTCTCTGGTTTATTTCTAATAGAAAACCCCCAGGGTTTTATTTCCATCTATGTTGTGCCACAGGTGGGCTCCCTCCCTCCTGTGCGGCCCAACTCCTCTATCATGCGCGCAGCAGCCCACGCGCACCACCGCCTTCCTCCTCCTGACGCCGTCTGCTGCCGCGCCTCCTTTCCGTCAGACTAGCCGAGAGAGGGGGCGACCGCCGTGAGGAACAGATGTCGAGGCCCTCCCCATAAAGCGTGGGCATCCGTGCCCCCTCTTCCCTAGCGTTCCCCTCTTCCCATCCGCCGGCGCCACTCCGTCCCCATCTCTCTTCTCCCCCCAAGGTAGGCTCTGTAGCTAGGTTGCAGAGAGAGATAGAGAGAAGGACCCCGCCGGCATCTACCCCGCTCCCGTCTTCGTCCGGCACCGCCGCCATGTCCAGGGGCTTGGGGGAGCACCCCGCGCTCCATTCCCGACCTCGGTGAGGCCGGGGAATGACCACGTCAACGGCCAGCTCTTCGTCATCATCGTGTTACCGGCGATCTCCCTCCCTGTACCACTACTTCGGTGTGCAGCAGCGCTTCTTCGGGTCTTCTTCCTCTCTAGCCGGCCTCCTCTTCCTGATCGGCGCTTCTTCTTCTTCCCTAGGTGAGCAGCCTCTCCTTCCTTCCTCCTCGAATAGCTCCGCGTAGATTAGCTCCGGCGTGCCTCTGTTCCGGGAGTAGATTGGCCTGATGCATATGTGCTGTGATCCGTGTGGTTGCTCGGTAGAGGTAGGTGCAGAGCAGGGGCTTCCTCCCCCTCGTGGTAGCAACGCAAAGCCGTGGTGGTTCCCCCTCGTAGAAACAGCATGGCATGGTAGAGCGCTCCGGTGATTCCCTGTCGCCGGCGACTCTGCGTGCAGAGCAGAGCACTATGTGCTCGTGGTATTATACCTTGCTGTAGTCCCCTGTCCTGTCGAGATCTCCTTCACAGCGTAGTGGTAGGTGCAGTGCGTGGTTGAGAGGTCGTGGGTTCGAGTCCCAGGGGTTGCACACCCCCTTTTGATTTGTTTTCGGCAACATAATATAGTGTAGCGACAGGTTAGCTTGTTTGCCCCCCTGTTCTGTCAAACACTTGGTCTCTAGCAGAGTGGTAAAACCTTGCAGGTTGTGTAGCAAGAGGTGCAGGGTTTGATCCCTCTCCCCCTCATTTTATTCTTGCTGTGTAATTTTTTTCCTTGTGCTGTTTTCACTTGCCTAGATATGTTCCTTGCTGTGGTGTGTTAAGCAACAAGGGTGGTATTTTTATTTGCCCCCCACAAGTGGGTATACTCCTATGCTTGAGATGGTGATAGCAATATCATGTGTAGGTGATGTTTTGGTCATGTGGATGTGTGGGCTTTGGATCTTATGTGCATGGGCTGATCTAGTTGATATGTGTGTGGAGGCACTACAAGTGCATGTATAGGATGTGGGTGTATGTATATAAATGTTGGCTAGATTAGATGTGTGTGATATGTGTGGTTTCCCCCACACACCTTGTGAGTGTGATTTGTAGGGGCTCTTGTCATGTGATGTGTGTGTAAGTGTGTGGTGACCTACACATGCCAAGGCTTGGTGAGCCTTGGATGTGCACATGTGCCAACTTGTGTGTGTAGGAGTAGAGTGCATGATGTGTGTGTAGCTAGTGGTGGTGATACTAGCAAGTGTAGGTGATTTTATGCATGTGCTTGATGTGAGTGGTGTGTGGTGGTGTGCTAAGGCACATGAGCATGAGTCTACCCCTCATGTTCACCAATGTTGTGTTAAGGGTGTGCATATGCTTGTGTAGGCATAGCTCTAGTGAATAGTACATGTGATGATGCACTATTCACTACTTATGATTCCATGTGGTTTTTCTTTTCTAGTTTGTGCCCTTTTGTTCTATACAAGTACATAGGTCTTTTATATGTTTTTGGGGTAGAACCATGCCAGGAATCAATTGGTGAAGTCAGTTTTGCCATTGGAACATTTTTTGGAGATGACTTATTTCAGTTTTGTTCTATCTTTGGAGCTTGGTTCTATGAGATGTGGTGTGCCCAAGAGTTTGATTCTTGGATATGGCAGTAGAGGGTGGCCCCCTCTACCCCATATTGGTTTTGTTTCATGCTTAGGAATCCAAATGTGCAAGTTGTGCCCAATCAAAGTCTGAGAATCTGCTTATATTTTCTTCTCCTGTTGATGAGCTTGTGCAGGTCCATGTGTTGTGATTCAGCTTTAGCTTTCAACTGGGAAGTTGTAGCTTTTATGTTTGTCTGGCTCTCTGTAAAATTTAATTCCATTTGGAGTCCTGTAGATATTGTTTTGGGTGCTGTCAAAATGCTTCAGAGCATAAGCAACTAGTGAGAGTCTGAAATTTTCACTAAGTCCCTGAAAACTGATGTTTTTGTCCAAGTTAGCAGCTGTGTAACTTTCTGTGTGAAACTCCTTTGCATTATATTTTTGCTTGTGCTTGTAGTAATCTTGGATAGCTACTGCCACATATCTTATTTGGCATGTTTGGGTGGCTGTAGGTGCTTTGCATGTAGCTCTCAAAAGGCTATGATGTTGTTTATGGCAGATTGTATAGTTTTGATGTTTTTGATGATTGTGGGTGCATAGATGATGGTGTGGTGTTATTCTTTGCACCACACCATCCATGTTGGTTTGTTTTATGTCTTGGCAACCTGGAAATACCAGAGTTATGCCATTCAAGTGTGTTGTGATGTATTTGACACGTAGCACTTCATTTCTTGTTTCGTTGTTTCCGGTTGATCCGTAGCTCCGTTTGTAATGTTCTTTATATGTTTTTGCATCGTTTTCACATGACGCATCTGATCATGTCATTCTCATGCATGTCAAGATAGCTTAGAGTGTATTTCTGTCCAGGAACATGTATTTACTTCTCATGCTTGTGCTAGTGATAGAAATAGATATGCATGTTCATATTCATCTCATGCATCATGTGCTTGTTGCATCTTGAGGTGCTGTTGTTCATTGGATGTTATTTTTATGTTGGGTAGCACCGGGATCGGAGAACGAGTTCGTGGATTTGGGAGAGTACGTGCAGGACGAACAAGAGCAGTTCCAAGCTGAGGATATCACAGGCAAGATGATATGACCTTGATTCCATCTCTAGACTTGTTATGCTAGCTTACGTTTCCTTTGTCATATGCTCGCTACCTACCATTGAAATAATTGCCTCCTGAATTGTCATGAAACCCAAACACTTATCCCTTCCTAGCAAATCTTGAATGGCTAAGTAGGCTTTGCTCGGCTACTAATGTTAGCGTTGCTAGTTGCAGGTGCAAGTGTCTCATGTGATAACATGAGTTTGATATCATTATGTTAAATCTGTTATTTAATTAATGCACCTATATACTTGGTAAATAACGAAAGGCCTAGCCTTTTGCCGGGTGTTTTGTTCCCTTATTGCTGCCATAGTTACCGGCTACCGGTGTTTGATTCCATAATGATCGCTCCTAACACGTCCGGGGTTGTTATGGGGACCCCCTCGATAAATGCGTAGTGTTAAGACTTGTACGGCAGGACCCAACCTTGGTGTTAATTTGCTAATCACTTAATAATAACCTGCATAGGGAATGGCCTCCCCGAGGAATTTAATCAACAACCCGGGCCAGTGCTCATCATGAGTGTTGGTCCAAACTAGAGCACTGTGCGGGGCCAACTCAGGGAAACTTGAGAGATTTCTATCAGACCACTGTACGCGTCACTCATCCGTCGTGTCCTAAGATTGAGATACACGGCTCTTATCGGGGTCATCGACACGATGGGAGGTCCTGCTAGTCTTGTCTTACCTTAGCGATATATCTTGCGTATAGGAATCCCGTTGAAGCTTTGGTTCTCCCCAGAGTTGAGGTTTTCCTCTAAGGAATCCGACGAGATCACGAGATTCGTGATAGAGGATTACTTTATGGCCCGTGTACGTTTGTGATGGACTAGTTGGAGCACCCCTGCAGGGTTTAATCTTTCGGAAAGCCGTGCCCGCGGTTATGTGGCAACTTGGAATATTTGTTAACATCCGGTTATAGACAACTTAAACATAACTTTAATAAAATTGCCAACTGTGTGCGTAACTGTGACTGTCCCCTTCGAAGACCTCTCTTCGATCGGGAACACGGTGGGGTTATGATTGACGTGAGTAGGTATTCAGGATCACTTAGTGATCATCTATCATCGACCGCTAGAATAGACCACCTTCAATACATGTTCTACGTAAGTTAGCCACCATATAAAGCTTAGGAAGCTGCAACCTAAACACTCCACCTTTCCAACCTAATAACTTGACTAGTTCTGGCACCGAGGTCATAGATTGCTGAGTCCCCGTGGCTCACAGATTCCTTCAAAACCCAACAGGTTCAGGTACCCCCGAGACAGGTGATCCCGATGGCACGCTGCTGGCGTGCCAGTATGATGAGGAGAACGGACGCGTGTACGTGAACTATCCAGAAGACCGAGGCGTGGTCGTGATCGTGGGCAAGAATGCAGGGTAGCATAGTCATTTCTCATGTTTTGTAGTCCATAGCGGAACTACCTTGTTTGGATGCGTGATGTAACTCTGATATATTTATGAGATGGTAGTTGAATCCCTTATTGTCATTCTTTTACTATTATGTATGTTCTATGTTACCGTGCTTGCGAAACGCTTAGATGCGTTTCTTTCCAATTCGGGGCCTCGTTCCCCAAATCGGAAAGGACCGCATCTTAGTCGTTACAAGTTGGTAATCAGAGCCTTATGACCATAGAAGCCTTTGTGTGATCGTACTTGGCCGAGTTGAGTCTAGTTAAATGTTTTGAGTCTTAGTTATATCGGAGAGTAGGATTCTTTTTTTCTCCTCTTCCATGCTTTGGTGAGGTTCCCGTCTTAGGAAATCTTAATTCTACCCCTCTTCTCGCTCAATTTTTTTTAGGATCACGCGGGTATTTGTGAAATCTATATGATTTCGATGTGACGGAGTTCCGTATTGGTGCCTCCTGCCTTGATTTCTTCCGAGGAGTTGAGCTCCAGAGGATTCTTGCGCACATCGCCATCATTCAGATTTCTGAGTATCTAAGAACGAAGGATGTTCGTTATTGCTTCAATACTAGTAGTGGCGAGATAACCCCGATGTCCCCAGTACTGGTGCAGATTGTTCAGGAGTACTACCATACTTTGTATCATTGTGATCACGAGGGTTTGTTGTAGATGAAGGTCCGAGATTCTGGTTGTGTGTTGATGGATGTGATACAGGTGACGGGTTAGTATAGGAGTTGTGTGATATTACTCCTTGTATCCGTGTACCAGATTGCATGACCAGATATTTCGGGAATTCATAGGTGGAATATCAAGTAGTATCTTATAGGACTATCTTCCTACAGATGCATGATGTGAGGTTGGGATTCGATGTTCAGTGGGTGTGTTTGTTCACGGTCGTCTTACATTGGTTCTCGTTGTGTCTTAAAGAGTCCTTGTAGCTCGCTACGACTCGGGGATACTTCGTAAGTCGTGTGCACTACCTTGCACAGGATGGCTACTGTAAATTCGAGCCCGTGCGATCTTATCCACGAAGATATCGGATGAAATCTCGATCATACGTTTGTTCCGAGCAGTTCTAGCTCATACTTGTTTGCAAGTGGTCTTAATCAGAATTTTGTCGACCGTCACTTTGAGGAAGCATTCTTACTATTTTGTTCGAGTGCAATTGCTAATATTCCTGTTTAGATATTCCTGCCTTTTTGATTCAGCTATACCGTCAATTTATTCCGTGGGCTAATGTGTTGTCCGTCTTTAGGATGGCTCCACCAACTCGTCAGAATCCAGGTCGTGAGGATGTGCCGCCACCACCTCCCCCTGTGGAGAATCCTCCTCCACCGCCGCCTCTTCCTGCTGAGGCTTGGCAAGCGGTGATGGCTGCTACTAATGCAAACACTCAGATGCTGCTACAATTGTTGCAAAAGAGGGCTAATCAGCAGCAAGGCAATTTCCAGCATGGTGGCAATCAGTTTGCCAATCTGAGTCAGTTCTTGTCGAATCAACCAAAGACTTTCACTTCCTGTCACCAGTCGTTTGATGCTGAGGATTGGATCCGCGACATGAACAAGCATTTTGAGTGCAGCAATGTTCGTCCTGAGGATTTCGTCAAGTTTGCAACATTCCAGCTGAAGGGGCAAGCATCTATCTAGTGGCAACAGTAGAAGGATTCCAGAGGCGCTAGAGTGATCACTTGGGATGAGTTCTTCCGTGACTTCATGTCCCACTACATTCCTTCCAGCTTCATGGAGGAAATGCATGAGAAGTTCACACGCTTGAATCAGGGTGGTAACTCCGTGTACAAGTACAACACCGAGTTCCACGAGCTAGCCCGATATGCCTTGCAGGATATCCCTGATCGGAAGAGCAAGATTTATCAGTTCAGAGGTTGCTTGAAAGAAGATTTGCAGTTAGCTCTTGCTTTGCACGATCCTGAGGAGTTCGACAAGTTCTACAACTTAGCTCTCAGGGTAGAGGCAGCCTTGCTCAGGGTGGAGAATTCTAAGAAGCGCGTCAGAGATTCCAGCTCTTCCTCTACTCAGGTGGTTCAGAAGCAACATAAGTTTCGGGTGTCTCCTCCTCCTCCTCGGCACTCGCAGCAGCTCAAGCATTCAGGTGGCCGTGGTTCTTCCCACCCACCCAACCCAGCTTTTCATCAGAGATTCGAGCAACAGAAGCAAGGGCCTCCTCAGACACAGTACTGTTAGCCAGCAGATGTTACTTGTCACAAGTGTGGGCAGAAGGGTCACTATGTCAACAAGTGCACTTCTCAGCTCCGTCTTCCGCCTCCTCCTCCAGGCAAACCTCCAAGCAATGCTCTCGTGAAGTTCAACCCCAGGTTTGCTCGAGTCAACATGGTGAATGCAGCTGAGGCAGAAAACTCGTCAGATGTGATCATGGGTAACCTCCTCATTAATGATATTCCTGCTAAAGTGTTGTTTGATTCTAGTGCTTCTCATTCGTTCATGTCTAGAATGTTCTTTGCCGAGCATGATTTTGATTCTGAGTATTTGAAGAAGGCATTGCGTGTGGTGTCACCCGGTACTCTTATGAGTGCCAACAAAGTGGTTTGTGATGTCTCTGTCAAGATAGGGAGTTATTCTTTTCTGGCGTCTCCTATTGTCTTGGGCAATTCCGGCATTGATTTGATCCTTGGTATGGACTGGCTGGCCATGAACAAGGCATCGACTGATTGTAAAGCTAAAGAAGTGAAGCTTACCCACTCTTCGAAGGACGTGATTATATTCGCAGCGTGCGATGATACAATCCGTCTGTTCTCTTTGAATGAAAAGGGTGAGATTAATCCTATTTCGCAAGTCCCAGTGGTTTGAGAATATGAAGATGTGTTTCCTGAAGAGCTGCCAGGCATGCCTCCGCACCGAGAAGTTGAATTTGTCATTGAGCTTGAGCCAGGCACCGAGACGATGTGCAAATGGCCGTACAAATTGGGCCCAGAAGAGTTGAAGGAACTTAAGAGGCAACTCGATGAGCAGGAGCGTTTGGGTCTGATCAGACCAAGCTCGTCTCCGTGGGGCTGTGGAGTTCTGTTTGTCAAGAAGAAGGATGGCACGGACCGACTATGTGTCGATTACCGTCCATTGAACAAGAAGACAATCAGGAACAAATATCCACTTCCGAACATAACTGAGTTGTTCGAATAGTTGAAAGGTGCTAAGGTCTTCTCCAAGCTTGATCTCAGAATGGGCTATCATCAAATTCGCATTCGCGAAGAAGATATTCCGAACACTGCTTTCAGGACTAGTTTTGGCTCGTATGAGTATACGGTCATGTCTTTTGGTCTGGCAAATGCTCCTCCGACAATTTGTCGATTGATGAACCACATATTCTCTCCGTTCAAGAATGACTTTGTCTTGCTCTATCTCGACGACATTCTGGTCTTTTCTGAGACTGAGGAAGAACATGAAGAACATCTCAGATTGGTGTTTGATAAGCTGAGAGAGTACAACCTGTATGCCAAGTTTTCCAAGTGTGAGTTCTGGCTGAAAGAAGTTGTCTATCTTGGGCACATTATCTCTGCCGAGGGCATCAAAGTTGATCCGTCGAAGGTGCAGGCTGATGTCTACTATGCAACCTTCTCCTTATAGACGTTGTTGGGCCTCCAAGTGCAGAGGTTTGTAGGACAGTAGCAATTTTCCCTCAAGTGGGTGACCTAAGGTTTATCAATCCGCGGGAGGCGTAGGTTGAAGATGGTCTCTCTCAAGCAACCCTGCGACCAAATGACAAAGAGTCTCTTGTGTCCCCAACACACCCAATACAATGGTAAGTTGTACAGGTGCACTAGTTCGGCGAAGAGATGGTGATACAAGTGCAATATGGATGGTAGATATAGGTTTTTGTAATCTGAAATTACAAAAACAGCAAGGTAACTAGTAACAAAAGTGAGCACAAATGGTATTGCAATGCATGGAAACAAGGCCTAGGGTTCATACTTTCACTAGTGAAGTTCTCTCAACAATGATAACATAATTGGATCATATAACTATCCCTCAACATGCAACAAAGTGTTACTCCAAAGTCACTAATAGCGGAGAACAAACAAAGAGATTATTGTCAGGTACGAAACCACCACAAAGTTATTCTTACTGATCGATCTATTCAAGAGTTCGTACTAGAATAACACCTTAAGATACATATCAACCAAGATCCTAATGTCACCTAGATACTCCATTGTCACCTAAAGTATCTATGGGCATGATTATATGATATGCATCAGACAATCTCATAATCATCTATTCAACCAACACATAGAACTTCAAAGAGTGCCCCAAAGTTTCTACCGGAGAGTCAAAACGTGTGCCAACCCCTATGCATAGGTTCCCAATGTCATGAACCCGCAAGTTGATCACCAAAACATACATCGAGTACTCACATGAATCCACGTGTGCCAACCCATATGCATAGGTTCCCTAATGTCACAAACCCGCAAGTTGATCACAGCAGATAGACACGTGCAAGACATACATCAAGTGTTCTCAAAGACTCAATCCGATAAGATAACTCCAAAGGGGAATTTAATTCATTACAAGAAGGGAGAGGGGGAAGAACATGATAAGATCCAACTATAGTAGAAAAGACCACGGTACATCGAGATCAAGACATCTCAAGAACATGAGAGAGAGAGATCAAACACATAGCTACTGGTACATACCCTCAGCCCCGAGGGAGAACTACTCCCTCCTTGTCATGGAGATCGCCGGGATGATGAAGATGGCCACCGGAGATGAATTCCCCCTCCGACAGGGTGCCGGAACGGGCTCCAGATTGGTTTTTGGTGGCTACAGAGGCTTGCGGCGGCGGAACTCCCGATCTAGGTTTCTTTCTGGGGGTTTCTGAATTTATAGGAATTTATGGCGGTGGAATTGCGTCAGTTGGGCCCACGAGGACGTCACAAGCCCGCACGGTGCGACCAGGGGGGTAGGCCGTGCCCCATGGTCTTGTGACTCCCTCGTGGCTCTTCTGACCTTCTTCCAAAGCTTCGGGGGTCTCTTTTGGTCCAAAAAAATCATCGTAAAGTTTCATTCCATTTGGACTCCGTCTGAAAAAGGGTCAAAACACGGAAAAGACAGAAACTGGCACTTGGCACTGAGTTAATAGGTTAGTCCCAAAAAAGATATAAGATAGCATATTCATGCATATACAACATCCAAAGTTGACAAGATAATAGCATCGAACCATAAAAAATTATAGATACGTTGGAGACGTATCAAGCATCCTCAAGCTTAACTCCTGCTCGTCCTCGAGTAGGGAAGTGATAAAGAATGAATTTTTGATGTGGAATGCTACCTAGCATAGTTGTCCTTTGCAACTTATTTCACGTGACATGAATGTTCAGATCCGTAAGATTCAAAACAATAGTTTGCTATTGATATGAAAACAGTAATACTTCAAGCAAACTAGCAAGGTAATCATGAACTTTCATATAGTCTGGCTATGCTCCATCATCCTTACACAACTAATGTAAATCATGCACAACCCCGGTCTTGGCCAAGTAATTGTTTTCGCACTCTTGCTTTCTCAAACTTTTTATAACTATCACGCAATACATGAGCGCGAGCCATGGATATAGACTATAGGTGGAATAGAGTGTGGTGGTGGTTGTGAGACAAAAAAGGAGGAGATGGTCACATTGACTCGGCGTATCAGTAGACTATGGAGATGCACATTAATAGATATCAATGTGAATGAGTAGGGATTTCCATACAAGAGATGCACTAGAGCTATAAGTATACGAAAGCTCAAAAGGAAAACTAGTGGGTGTGCATCCAACTTGCTTGCTCACGAAGACCTAGGGCAATTTTGAGGAAGCCCATAATTGGAATATACAAGCCAAGTTATATAATGAATATTCCCACTAGCATATGGTAGTGACAAAGCAAGAAGCTCTCAATCATGAAGAACATGGTGCTATCATGAAGCACAAGTGTGGAAAAAGATAGTAGCATTGTCCCTTCACTCTTTTTCTCTTTTTTTTTTCATTTGGGCTCTTAGGCCTCTTTTTTTGGGCTCTTTGGGCTATTTTTTATTTATTTTATTTCCTCACATGGGACAATGCTCTAATAATGATGATCATCACACTTTTATTTACTCAAAGCTCAAAGCTTAGAACGATGATGACTCTATAGGAAATGCCTCCGACAGTGTACCGGGATGTGCAACGATCTAGCATGGCGTATGACGTTGAAACATCTCACTAGATATCTTATGATCATGCAATGGCAATATGAGAGTGACGACACAAGTCATGAGACGGAACGGTGGGAGTTACATGGCAATATATCTCGGAATGGCTATGAAAATGCCATAGTAGGTAGGTATGGTGGATGTTTTGAGGAAGGGATTTGGTGGGTTTGTGCACCGCCGAGAATTGTGCGGCACTAGAGAGGCTAGCAATGGTTAGAGGTGAAAGTGCATCTATACCATGGAATCACATTAGTCATGAAGAACTCACATACTTGTTGCGAAAGTTTTTATTAGTAATCGAAACAAAGTGCTGAACGCATACTCCTAGGGGAAGGGTTGGTAGGTGTTAACCATCGCGCGATCTCGACCTCAACACAAAGGATGACAATCAATAGATCAATTATGCTCTGACTTCCTAACATAGCGGTTCACCATACGTGCATGCTACGGGAATCACTAACTTCAACACAAGTATTTCTAGATTCACAACACCCTACTAACATAGCTCTTAATATTACCGAATCCACGTCTCAAAACTAATTGAGAGGAATCAAAACTTATCTTTCTATTCAATGTACATGAATATGGAGGTTTTTGTATCCTCTTTGGGTACCTATCACATTTGGGACTACTTTCATAGCATAATCCAACTACCAAATCATGCACCGTCGTGCTCTAAAGATATAAGTGAAGCGCAAGAGCAAAAGTATCTAGCTCAAAAGATATAAGTGAAGCACAAGAGCAAAAGTATCTAGCTCAAAAGATATAAGTGAAGCACTATGAGCATTCTAGCAAAATCATGATGAGTGCATGTCTCTATCTCTCAAAAAGGTGTGCAGAAAGTATGATTGTGACACAACAAAAAGAAAAGACTCCTACGATACAAGACGCTCCAAGAAAAACACATATCATGTGGTGAATAAAAATATAGTCCCAAGTAAAGTTACCGATGGATTGAAGACGAAAGAGGGGATGCCTTCCCGGGGCATCCCCAAGCTTAGGATTTTTGGTATCCTTGAATATGGCTTGGGATGTCTTGGGCATCCCCAAGCTTAGGATCTTGCCTCTCCTTATTCCATAGTCCATCGAAACTCTACCCAAAACTTGAAAACTTCACAACACAAAACTTAACGGAACTTCGTGAGATGGGTTAGTATGATAACGAGAAAATCAATCACTTAGGTACTGTAAAAACAAGACTCATAATTATGTTCGCACAATGCCTACTGTACCTTACTATTTCCACAATTTATATTACTCAATATAATCTATGGAAACACCAAAACAAGCAAACTATGCATTGAAAACAGAATCTGTCAAAAAACAGAACAGTATGTAATGATCTGAATGATCACCATACTTCTGCACCTCCAAAAATTCTAAAAAATTATGATAGTAAGGGAAATTTGCATATAAATCAGAAGAAAAAAGAATCAACTCAAAATCTCTTTCTGTATAGAAATTAAAAATAATTTCGTGAGCAGAAAGTTTCTGTCTTTTTCCAGCATGATCAAACAACTATCACCCAAGCTATCATAAAGGCTTTACTTGGCACAAACGCTAATTAAAACATGAAAAACACAATCATAACAGAATTATGATGGTGTGGAAAAAGAAAAACAGAAAGAAAAATCAAAAATAAATTCATTGGGTTGCCTCCCAACAAGCGCTATCGTTTAATGCCCTTAGCTAGGCATTGATTTCAATGATGCTCACATAAAAGGTAAGGATTGAAACACAATGAGAGCATCATGGAGCATATGGATAACACATTTAAGTCTAACCAACTTCCTATGCATAGGGATTTTGTGATCAAACAAATTATTGGAGCAAGAATCAACTAGCGTAGGAAGGCAAAACAAGCATAGCTTCAAAAATTTCAACACATGGAGAGGAAGCTTGATACTATTGCAATAAGTAGAAGCATATCATCCTCTCTCATAGTAATTTTCAGTAGCATCATGAATGAATTCAACAATATAACCAGAACCTAAGGCTTTCTTTTGAAGATCTACAAGCATAGGAATTTTACTACTCTCCACATAAGGAAAGCTATTCTCAAGAATAGTAGTGGGAGTATCGTAAAAGACTTGAGCACTACAAATTGTGTCCACAATGAAAAAGCAAGGTTTAGCAAAGGGGTTCTCGAGAGTATGACAAGTTTTATCATCCCTCTTCTTTAAAGCATAAGTATCCTCACAATAATCATCATAGATAGGGGGCATGCTTTCATCAAAATAATTTTGATCATTCAAAGTGGAAGAACTAAAAAGATCATCTTCATCAAATATAGCATCCCCAAGCTTGTGGCTTTGCATATCATTAGCATCATGGGTATTCAAAGAATTCATGCTAAGAACATTGCAATCATGCTCATCATTCACATATTCTATGCCAACCATTCTATGTAATTCTTCTTTCAACACTTGAGCACAATTTTCCTTCCCATCATGCTCACGAAAGACATTGAAAAGATGGAGCATATGAGGCATCCTCAATTCCATATTTTTTTGTAGTTTTCTAGCGAAAGAACAAGAAACCAAAAGATTCGATTGCAAGATCTAAAGATATACCTTCAAGGGCTAACCTCCCCGGCAACGGTGCCAGAAAAATGCTTCGTTGACGGGAGGTGAGTGCCACTTACCTAGCCTCCCCGGCAACGGCGCCAGAAATATGCTTGATGTCTACTACACAACCTTCTCCTTGTTGACGTTGTTGGGCCTCCAAGTGCAGAGGTTTGTAGGACAGTAGCAATTTTCCCTCAAGTGGGTGACCTAAGGTTTATCAATCCGCAGGAGGCGTAGGATGAAGATGGTCTCTCTCAAGCAACCCTGCAACCAAATGACAAAGAGTCTCTTGTGTCCCCAAGACACCCAATACAATGGTAAGTTGTATAGATGCACTAGTTCAGCAAAGAGATGGTGATACAAGTGCAATATGGATGGTAAATATAGGTTTTTGTAATCTGAAATTACAAAAATAGCAAAGTAACTAGTAACAAAAGTGAGCACGAACGGTATTGCAATGCGTGGAAACAAGACCTAGGGTTCATACTTTCACTAGTGAAGTTCTCTCAACAATGATAAGATAATTGGATCATATAACTATCCCTCAACATGCAGCAAAGAGTTACTCCAAAGTCACTAATAGCGGAGAACAAACGAAGAGATCATTGTCGGGTACGAAACCACCACAAAGTTATTCTTTCTGATCGATCTATTCAAGAGTTCGTACTAGAATAACACCTTAAGATACATATCAACCAAGACCCTAATGTCACCTAGATACTCCATTGTCACCTCAATTATCCGTGGGCATGATTATACGATATGCATCACACAATCTCAGAATCATCTATTCAACCAACACATAGAACTTCAAAGAGTGCCCCAAAGTTTCTACCGGAGAGTCAAAACGTGTGCCAACCCCTATGCATAGGTACCCAATGTCACGAACCCGCAAGTTGATCACCAAAACATAAATCGAGTACTCACATCCACGTGTGCCAACCCATATGCATAGGTTCCCTAATGTCACAAACCCGCAAGTTGATCACAGCAGATAGACACGTGCAAGACATACATCAAGTGTTCTGTGAGACTCAATCCGATAAGATAACTCCAAAGGGGAAACTCAATTCATTACAAGAAGGGAGAGGGGGAAGAACATCATAAGATCCAACTATAGTAGCAAAGCCCACGGTACATCGAGATCAAGACATCTCAAGAACACGAGAGAGAGAGAGAGAGATCAAACACATAGCTACTAGTACATACCCTCAGTGACGAGGGACAACTACTCCCTCCTCGTCATGGAGATCACCGGGATGATGAAGATGGCCACCGGAGATGGATTCCCCCTCCGACAGGGTGCCGGAACGGGCTCCAGATTGGTTTTTGGTGGCTACAGAGGCTTGCGGTGGCGGAACTCCCGATCTAGGTTTCTTTCTGGGGGTTTCTGAATTTATAGGAATTTATGGCGGTGGAATTGCGTCAGTTGGGCCCACGAGGATGTCACAAGCCCACACGGTGCGACCAGGGGGGTAGGCCGCGCCCCATGGGCTTGTGACTCCCTCGTGGCTCTTCTGGCCTTCTTCCAAAGCTTCGGGGGTCTCTTTTGGTCCAAAAAAATCATCGTAAAGTTTCATTCCATTTGGACTCCGTCTGAAAAAGGGTCAAAAACACGGAAAAGACAGAAACTGGCACTTGGCACTGAGTTAATAGGTTAGTCTCAAAAAAGATATAAAATAGCATATTCATGCATATAAAACATCCAAAGTTGACAAGATAATAACATGGAACCATCAAAAATTATAGATACGTTGGAGACGTATCACATGCCATTGTTGAATGGGAGCCTCCGCAGAATGTGAAGCAGCTTCGAAGCTTTCTCGGGCTCACAAGATATTGCAGAAAGTTCGTGGAGAACTTCTCCAAGATTGCGAAGCTGCTCTCAAGTCTTCTTCAGAAAGGTGTGAAGTATGCTTGGTCTCCAGAGTGTCTGTTGGCTTTCGACACACTCAAAGAGAAGCTCACCTCTACTCCAGTCTTGGTTCCTCCGGATGATTCCAAGCCTTACGAGGTGTTCTGCGACGCTTCTCTCCAGGGTCTTGGTGCAGTTCTGATGCAAGAGAAGAAAGTGGTTGCTGATACCTCGAGGCAGTTGAAGCCAGCGGAGAAGAACTATCCTGTGCATGATCTTGAGTTAGCAGCTGTGGTTCACGCTCTGATGACTTGGAGACACCTCTTGTTGGAACGTAAGGTTGAAGACTTCACCGATCACAAGAGTCTCAAGTACATCTTCACTCAGCCTGACCTGAATCTTCGGAAAACACGTTGGGTGGAAATGCTCCAAGATTTTAATCCGAGTGTTGAGTACACACCAGGCAAAGCTAATGTCGTGGCAGATGCCTTAAGCAGGAAGGCGTACTACAACAGTCTTATTCTGCAACCTCTCCAGCCTGGCCTTTGTGAGTCTTTCAGGAAACTCAACCTTCAGTTAGTACCTCAGGGATTTCTTGCAAACCTTCAGATCTCTCCTACCTTGGAAGATCAGGTCCGAGCAGCACAGCTTCTTGATGCAATGGTGAAGAAAGTCAAGATTGGCGTGGCAAAGAGTCTTCCCAAGTATAAGTGCTT